>NC_068356.1:149385543-149685543 GCF_020536995.1 Dreissena polymorpha | reverse complement strand
CTTAAACAAAATTTTATTTATGAACTAGCAGTTAAATTGAACAGAAAAAACACTTACGGTTGAATATGCAGCCAGTAATCTGAATTCTTATCCAAAATTCTGATATGTCGGTTGATTAGGAATGGCAGCACCAGGAATTCTGAAAGATCGACAATGCATTGCTAAATTAAATCTTATATACTTGTGTAAGATGAAACAGAAACACTATTTGTTAGAATAGTTTAACACACACCTATTCAAAAAAAGATAAACATATAATAAAATAATTAAAAAAATATTATAATAATTACTGTAAGAAGTTTCGAACTCATAATAGGCGAATGTATGTAACAGCTCAATATCTTTAAACAACTTCTTGGATTTAGTAAATCATTGTCGATACATTAATTAAGAGCTTGTTTTCTTCATGAAAGGAACTCCAAAGATGCTGAAATATAATAGTGCACTGCATGCAAATATTAATTAAGTGATACTGACAAACTGAAAGAACAGAACATTTAACCGCAAATGTTTTCTACAAGCTTTTACTGATTCAATGTTTCTTTTTTCAAAGTTTGCTAAAAAATCATGCTGAGATAAAAATTAGCCAATTGTAAGGGCATTTAATATTTCATCCATTTAAGTCATCTTTTTAATGTAGCGCCATATGATGAAATAACTGGAATTCCTTTGCCAACTGAAGTAATTTCCAATTTAATTTTAATAGTAATATTAAAATTAATAATAAGATGCAGTCACACATACTGTTTGTCAAAAAGGCTGTTTAACAACTGATCTTTCACTGGAATATTCCTGTCAACCAAAAGGTGAAGGTGGTTGTGTCTCGTCAGAGTCCGATATCTATGCAAATGAACAGACACATACATATTTTTGTCATCATACTTACAAAGTACATTTCCAACAATAATATTATTTCTTACAGTAGGGGCATGTGTATATTCTGTATTATTAAATAATTAAGTTTAAATTCAGGATATAATTGTTAACCATCAAATTCAATGTCTTCAACATGCAACTGCTTAAAATGTTACTTACCACAATGTAACTGTGCTCATGTATTTGTGAAATCCCATCATAATCACTGTCCAATAGATCTTTGTCAGTCATGTTCTCTATAAAATAAAAAAGTAAATAAAATAGAATTTCAATACCGGTATGCACAAAACCTGCGACACATAATAACCGAGTCTTAGCATTGCATCCTCAATTTTGCAAAGGTTAATTCTAGAACCTAACCTTTATATATAATAATATCCATTTATTTTTTGTATATTAATCATGTAAATGAAATAAGAACTGAAATTAATTATAGCAGTTTTAACACGTTAACAAAACTAATAATGAGATGGTGTGTGAATTATAATGCTCCCTAAATGTTTAATCAACTTAAAACTAACTAGAAATGGCGCGGCAGAGGCCGACGCGTATCCCCACGCCGAATGTTTGACCTAGGTGTGCCCCAGGGTTGGTAATGGGGCCATGCATAGCTGAGATTGACCGTATTGTCATAAGAGAAGTTCATCATCAATTAGAAGTGAATTGGTGTAGAAATGAAGAAGTTATAGTAAAAGGCAATTTTGGGTGGGTGTGACATATGTGGGCAGGGCGCCCCAGGGTTGGTAATGGGGCCATGCATAGTTGAGATTGACCGTATTGTCATAAGAGAGGTTCAGTATCAATTTGAAGTGAATCGGTGTAGAAATGAAGAAATTATAGTAAAAGGCAATTTTGGGTGGGTGTGGTCTATGTGGGCGGGGCGCCCCAGGGTTGGTAATGGGGCCATGCATAGTTGAGATTGACTGTATTGTCATAAGAGAAGTTCAATATCAATTTGAAGTGAATCGGTGTAGAAATGAAGAAATTATAGTAAAGGCAATTTTGGGTGGGTGTGGTCTATGTGGGCGGGGCCCCAGGGTTGGTTATGGGAACATGCATAGTTGAGATTGACCCTAATGTCATAAGAGAAGTTCAGTATCAATTTGAAGTGAATCCGTGTAGAAATGAAAAAATTATAGTAAATGGAATTTTTTGGTGGGTGTGGCCTATGTGGGCGGGCGCCCCAGGGTTGGGATTGGGGCCATGCATAGTTGAGATTGACCCTAATGTCATAACAAAAGTTCAATATCAATTTGAAGTGAATCCGTGTAGAAATGAAAAAATTATAGTAAATGGAAATTTTTGGTGGGTGTGGCCTATGTGGGCGGGGCGCCCCAGGGTTGGGAATGGGGCCATGCATGGTTGAGATTGACCGTATTGTCATAGGTGAGGTCCAGTATCAATTTGAAGTGAATTGGTGTAGAAATAAAGAAGTAAATGTAAAATAACCTAAAAAAATGAGTGATAATTTCTGACGCGGCCCCACCCCAACCCCTATAACTTTTGACCCAGGGGTCAGATCAAAATTCCAAATAGTGCAGGGTCGCACATATGCTCATAGCTACCATGTGTGTAAATTTCAAGGTTCTAGTGCTTTTAGTGTAGGAGGAGATAGTGGCCAGGACGGACGGACAGACGGACGGACAGACGGACGGACGGACGGCGGAGATCACCACAATATCCCCACCTTTTTTTCAAAAAGCGTGGGGATAATAACGTAACTTAGCTTTTAAGTTTATGATTATGATCAATCACAGAAGTTACATTTTACATTTGTTACAAATGAAGACAAGTCTGGTACGACATGGCGCGGGTACGATCTGGAACAGATTTTCTTTGACATAATTAACACAATAATTTAGGTGATTTAAGTGAATTCATACCTGCATCGATACCAAATGAGACGATTTCTCTTCCTGCCGAACAAATACTGTGTTTATCGTACGGATATCCGTAAAACTGCTCAAAAGATCGCTCCCGAATTCACCGTAACAGCAATGTAATAATTCCGCGTAAAGGGGAGTAACTCTACTGCACAGGAATAGTGGTGTTGGAAATAAATAAATATATATTATTTCACGCGCATATACCTGATTCAAATGGTTAGAATTTATTAAAAAACACAATAATTGATTTATTAAAAGCTAAATTTCAAGTGAATCTGCCTTCTTTCTGCAAAATATTGGCCTTCGAATTTTTTACTTTCACTTTTGAGCAATGATTTTTTATTTTCCGGTCATGGCAAGGTCAGATACTGCTTATTTGGACATATCTCCTCCCACATATGCAAATTTTTCATTTGGATTACTTCTTTCATGCTCGTAGTGAAGCGTTAAAAACACCCCACATTTTTCGGTCAACTTTTTGCCTGAACACCGATTGCGCAATAATTTGCATAGCAGGTGCGTGGTTATTGCTACACTATGCTCAAACAGGTGTGGTTATGTTCAACAAGGTTTATAATTATGGATATAACCATGTTAAAAATAGCTCGAAACAAACAAGACCATGAAATAAATAACACAATACTCTATACATGAGCCTAAAAGTGTTTGCCTTAGCCTAGGCAATTATTGAATTATATGAAATTTAAAACCAAATTAATTGATAAGTATCGGATAGCCAAACGTTAAAGTTTCCAATACCTTACACAATTTATCCAGTGAATTGAAATACACTTAACTATTTCTTAACTTTTATTGGAAATTACGATGTTAAAATATCAACAATTACTGATAAACTAACTAATTTACATCATATAATTGATCAGTTGGGTATTGATGACAGCACTTAGTAATGGCCAAACTGAAATAAGGGGAAATGATTCTGCAACAAAAACAGGCTACTGTACACTAACTATTAGCGACGCTATTGCACCAATCTCCACAATCTCCACGCAGAGTTGTCGTTCCTTGCTCTCACAAACAAGTTGATACATAATATGATTATAGGTGCTACCTAATTTGCGGGCAAAAGCTTTAAAGATGTCTATTTTAGTTTGCTTATTGATTAGAAATAAAAGACTGCACATTTTAATGGAGCAACCCAGCTCCTAAAAGGTAATTCGTATTTAGAGAAATGAACCAAAAACATTTTTTAAGATTGAGACAATGGATATAGTCTTGTTTACAAACATTTTAATATCAAATTTAATGGTTGTTCACTTTTTAAATAAACAATATTTAAAATTTCTATCTTAAAAACCTCTTGAATAGATGAAAGTAACTGCGTTTAAAGTAAAATAAATGTTTAAATATCAGGATAAATTTCATTATAAATTGTTGGGAATCTTTAAATCACTTGCATAACAACATATATTTTATATATCTTTACATGTGTCTATTTACAGCAGTGTGACATCCATGACTTCATATAGACCCTGCTTGAAACGAATAACTTAATGACATTTTTTGACAAACATGCATATGCGGAGTTGTTGTCCACCGAAAAACAAAATTATTTCTAAACAGTCAAAATATAAATTATGTATTTTATTATTAAAATTGTGTTTTATGTTTCTTGAACATATGCAGGGATTTCAATAAGTTGAAGACGGAAGATGGAGTAAATGGGGGAAATGATCATTTTTTACTTAAAGCGAGTCTATTATATGATTTCAATGTCAACATTGTATTATTTCTTCCTAACCCAACATATTAATATGACCGTAGAATGTTAAATTAAATTGATTCTCAATCTTCATATGGTACGATAAATCAAATAGTGTTTACTACAGTGAAACAAGCAAGTAAACACGCATACGGAAGGAGTTTTTTCTGTACAGCAGAATTTTATTTAGTACTTTTAAATACACCTTTTCTTTTATTTATTTTCTGGTGCTACTTCTTCTGAACTTTTTTTGGTATTCAATTAAGGCCAAAAAAGTATACACAACAATGATTCCCGGGTTGTTTGCATTGAGCTTGAAACTGGTCTTTTTCTTTACCCTAACGCGTATCGATGCTCCGTGCACTTTATGGGAAGAAGTAGAAAAGGGATTTAAAGCGATTGCTCATGGCATTAACTGATGAAACATAAAAAACATAAACATAAAAAACAGCATGATGTGTCCAATTATTATTTATGCAAGAATAAAAAAGATATTTGTCGAAGATCAACAGGCATTTTTGCAATTAAAATATTCACAATTTTGCCACTATATCATGGCCCTCATGGGACAGAAAAATTAACATTCAATTACACAATATATATCAAATTCTATAGTAAAACATGCTAGTTAATATTGTTTACAAGTTTAATCTCTTGCTAGAAGTCTTCAAAACACAATGATCCCAAAACTGAGTGAGCTTCCTTGCTTATGGCATGCTTTTTTTAACTACTAGACTATCATAAAAAATTATATAAATACATGGCCAATATTAGTATAAACATAAATTTAACATGTTTGCTATCTGCTAGTAGTTTATTTCACTTCTCTTATACTATTGTTTGTACATCTTATATTTGTTATGCTGAAACTGCTTTTTGATGACATACAGACACTCTTCATAATAACTGCAGTTTTTTTACAGTCTACTTATGTTACATAACAATAACCAAACAGAACTATTGAATATTTCAAGGCCACAATTGCATAATTTCCATCACTGGTAAGTTTGATAGATCCAGAATGGCATCATTGTTGAGTATTTAGCATCCAGTCAGTTTTGCTGCGCAGAATAATGTATGGAGTGTGTGACGCCCAGTGCTTGACAGACCATCTTCTAAAATATTAAACAAACAAAACCAATAAAATACACATTTTAATACATTGATATTTTATGTAATCAAATACAATAATTACCAACCGATTTTTAATTAATTAAGTGGTTTGAGGTCTAATCTTTATATAGTGATGTGTAACCTTTTATATGACAATAAATGAGAATTGAGAATGTGAGTGCAGACGAAGTTAAAACCAGTTTAAATTAGCTAAAATGCTGAAAAGTTAAATCGAAATAACGTTAAATTTGGTAAATAAATCTGTTCCTCGTGGATAACAACCGCAACTTACCCAACTAGTCTTTTGCTCATGATCACGGGTAATACTGCTTTCTGAGAGCGAATGGTAAATGCGTCACGAATTCTGACAAGTAAACAGTAGGGTGTCGTTATTCACCGGACGCTGCGTGCGCAGTGGTTAGCTCCCCATTTAACATTTGAGAGCTCGAAATCAACGCCGATGTTCATGAATTCAGGGAATCAATTTTTTAAACAGTTTTATTTATTGATTTGTGAGGATAATAATAACATTAAGATATTGCATTTATCGGATCAAATAAATTCGCAACTAAACCAACGGAGGCAGAACATGGACAAGATTAGTATTCAAGGGAGATAATTGCATCGCGAAAATATATGTCGCGTGACGAAAATTTTGGGAAGCATCCCTTGTCTATTTTATGTCTAAATTTCCATATGTATGAACGGTCAACGCCCGCTACGCGGGCTTTTGCCCGTATAATTATTCTGATTCCAGTCAAATCTCTGAATGGAAAAACGAAACTCTTACTCCTGTTGTTCTTAAAATATTTTTACATTTTATTAAAAATATTCGGTATATAAAACATTTTATAAAGCTATTAAAGTATCCGGTCAAAGCTATATATATGGACAGAATCGTAAGAAAACATGTTTTTATTGAGAATATCACTGAAAAGCCTGTTGAAATCGGTTGAGAACAAACAATATAGCGATTTTTATTTTGGGGTCGAGTACGGTAAAGTACGAAAACGACCTAATTAATATTCATGATTCGACACGTGAATTCAAACCTAAACAAACAAAATTTCGGATACGGGCGAATTTAGCAAATACATATCTGTTACAGACGGAAACTGAGTTGCAACGCTACGTTTTTGCTATATCTATGTACTTATCTTTCATATGCTAATGATGTTTAGCGAAAGCTAAATATAGATATAATTTGCATAACTCGCGACGCTGCAATTATTTTCGCCTATTATATGTATTTATGATCATTTATATATTGTTTTATCGATTGAACACCGATTTTGACCAGGTGTTCGATGTCAACTTCGATAAAAAATATATTTCAATGAATGTATGTAAATTTATTTCTCGCTATACGATATACATGCAAACCAACGATTCCTCAAACTGGGGCTTTAATCCATAAACAAACTTAAATAATTACGTGTTACGTAAATTAAAAATCATAGCATCACCCTGGAATAAACATGAACTACTTTCCAATAAACACCGGAAATCATGAGCATGAGTGTCGTAGTAGTCATGGATAACCATCAACTATATAACAACTTCTAAAAATTTAAAACGACATTAACTTTTCAGCAAGCTTGAGTGTTTTTCGTTGAAGTCACGATAAGTACTATTCGGAGGGTCAATACTATAAGAATGAGGGATACTACAATTTAAACTATAGGTGTATTGAGCATCCGTTATTAGTTTCAATATCAATTGTACGTGTTTGAACAATAGAAACTCTTTGAACCAAATTCTTTTCCGTAGCTGAAAAAATAGTTATGGTATGGTAAGTTATTTAAAATTCTTTAAAAGCTTAATTTCGTCCAAAAAGTTGCTGTATCGCGCTGACGGCGTTCTTATTACGTACTTACCATGATTTCGGTGATACAAACGTTTTACATAAGCACATTAAACTAAACTTAGCACAGTAAAACACAATCATTTGCTGATTTTATGTTGAAGCGCAGACACATCAAGAGAGGCAAAGCAAGGAAAGACAACACATACATTCGCCAACGTATTATTTCCCATGACTTGCGCCATTTGACCCGTTCTCCCAACACATTGAGTCTGGGCTGGAACCTATTCGCCGCCTAGACCACTCGACCATCCATGCTCATGATTAGAGTGGAAGTATTTTTACCTATATAAGCGATCCTCGTAGAATCCCAAAATAAAACGAAAACAACAGAACTTTCCAAATTATTCAATCGTTTTGCGTCGCTTTATAATTTTCAGGTTTTCAAATCATCAAAAGATGCATATAATAGATATTTAAGAGCATGGTAAATGGTCAGTATTACTATTTCCCCAAAAATATCATAACTAAAACGAAAATTTGCGATTCTGAAACAACTGTTTTTAAATTTTTGTCAATTTACCAAAACGTGAAATCTGTATGACGGCCCCTTTAACATCTCACAATTTTACAAAACCCAACATCTTTGTTATCGAGTTCTCTGAGTGCCCCCAATAATTTCGGAGCCCGTTGGAATCCAGGTTGAAACTGAGTTCTTGGATTCTGCGAGAACGCAATTCGTGTATTGCAATTATGCCGCGTGCATTCGATGTTTGTATCGGTCCCGGATTCGTTTCGTATCCCATTTATATGAGTTACGCTGTTGCAAAACTAAACAAGGTATTATGCTGATTATATCGCGCGAGTCTGGTGTTCATATCTAAATTCGATTAAGTATTACAACGAGTTCCATACAATACATATCAAATTTGATGTTAAATTGACGCTTATTTAATTAAAGTAAATCATGTTATTCTTTTTTCACCCGGCTTATAGTGGTATTTAACCGGCGAGGTATAAAACCCGGAACTATCCGGAAATCTTTATGGTAAAACCCGGAACCGATATAAATGGTTATAACTTCATTATTATTCGTCCGATATTAATTATAATGGTACCGTTGTAAAGAAGATCCTCTACAGATTCTAACCATATCAAAATATTTTATGGCAGGGTCGTAGTCGGCCTGTAAATCGCGGACAAAGTCGGCCTGTTTTAACGTTTTTTTTTACACACGCAAATGCCGAAAAGAAAACCCGGAACCGATATAAATGGTTATAACTTCATTATTATTCGTCCGATATTAATTATAATGGTACCGTTGTAAAGAAGATCCTCTACAGATTCTAACCATATCAAAATATTTTATGGCAGGGTCGTAGTCGGCCTGTAAATCGCGGACAAAGTTGGCCTGTTTTAACGTTTTTTTTTACACACGCAAATGCCGAAAAGAAAACCCGGAACCGATATAAATGGTTATAACTTCAGTATTATTCGTCCGATATTAATTATAATGGTACCGTTGTAAAGAAGATCCTCTACAGATTCTAACCATATCAAAATATTTTATGGCAGGGTCGTAGTCGGCCTGTAAATCGCGGACAAAGTCGGCCTGTTTTAACTTTTTTTTTTACACACGCAAATGCCGAGAAGAAAACCCGGAACCGATATAAATGGTTATAACTTCATTATTATTCGTCCGATATTAATTATAATGGTACCGTTGTAAAGAAGATCCTCTACATTTTCTAACCATATGAAAATATTTTATGGCAGGATCGTAGTCGGCCTGTAAATCGCGGACAAAGTCGGCCTGTTTTAACGGTTTTTTACACACGCAAATGCCGTAAAGAAAACCAGGAACCGATATAAATGGTTATAAATGCATTATTATTCGTCCGATATTAATTGTAATGGTACCGTTGTAAAGAAGTTCCTCTACAGTTTCTAATAATATATAAAATAGTTTATGGCAGGGTCAGAGTCGGCCTGTAAATCGCGGACAAAGTCGGCCTGTTTTAACGGGGGTTTTTTACACACGCAAATGCCGTAAAGAAAACCCTGAAAAGGAAAAAGGGAATTATAAAAACATTATTATTAATTCGATATTAATTATAATTGTATCGTTGCAAAGAAGAACCTCCACAGTTTCTAACCATGTTAAAATATTTTATGGCAGGGTCAGTGCCAACCTGTAAATCGCGGTCAAAATTGACCGAAAAATACCGTTTTGTTTTTGTACACAAAACAATGTCTTGAGGAAAACACGTAAAAGCTAAAAGGGGCTATAAAAGCATCCTTTTTCTAAGCGAGCATACATTTTTGGTACCGTTGTTATTGTTTTCTTCCACTGTTTCTAAATATGTAAAAAAAATTGTGAGAAAGCATAATATGAAATAAGGCGATGCATCAAAGCGAGCTCAATTAATCTGTAATAGAAGAAACCACGGACTCTAGATGACAATATACAATATACGCACCGTGAAGAAACTAACTCACAACTTATATACAGAAAATATTTGAATTAAATCATTAAAGGCACTTCTAGCAGAAGAACCTGGAGTTCGTAAAGACTTTTATTAAAAAGTAAGGAAATGAACTTTCAATTATTACTTTAATCAGCAATTCAACAACAAACGGGCCATATTAAAGGGTTTCATGTGACCTAATGAACTGAACTGTTAGCCCAAAAACCCCGCCCAAAACAGATTGTCATCCTATTCGTTGCCATCCTTGCAACCACAATTTACCTACGAAGGTCAGATCGGGATTCGAACCCGAAACCACCCATTAGCCATCTAAATAAGATATGATTCCGGCCTGGGTTGCTCTACCAATTAAGCTATTCTGACCTTTTGAAAAATATATGGGTAAACTGCAATTCTGTTGAATAGCATGATTAACTTGCTTAGAAAAACAACTTAATAGAACAACTTTTTGCTACTTTACACGGCATTTTTGGCATTTTTTCTATTTTTGGAAATGTTGTAAACTGTTGTTTAGTAATACATTCTAATAAATGTGCTCTCATTCTTGGTATATCATATCTGATAATTGAAAAATCTACATCATAATTGTTGTGTAACACCTCAGTAAGATTTGCAATAGCAAAAACACCACAATCTGTGTAATTAGGTTGACGTTGTACGTCGGGTATTTGTACTTGTACACTGCGCTCTCCATTTTCATAGATTTGAGCGATTTGAATTGAAATACTACTGTTTAGAGTTCTTGGAGATTTTAAACTGTCCACCACAATAACATGCCGATCTTTCTGTGATTGGTATGGTAATACCCAGTGATTACTGGCGTTGTAATGTATTTGGGCGGACGGGGGATTTTGTTTCGTTAAACGTTTATTTATATCCCAGGTACCTAAATCATGATTAAAGTACGGAGCAAGAAGTGTGTTCTGCATCCCACTGTCAAGCGCGAATTGTTCTTTTAGCATTTGCTGACATTTGTTTATTATTGGGTCGTTCAGCCACCCAGATGGATTTTTAACTAGCTCTAAATCTATTGTAGATATATTTGCAATTTCTACATTATCGGCTTCCGCGTCATCAATGGTCATTTGATTAAAACACGTCTGTCCACTGGTAAATGAATCATCGCTGCTTATATTTAAATGGTTTTCTTCTTCGAGAACGTCTTCTGCAATTGAACTTAAATTGTTGTCAAACTTTATTTGTTTACAAGAAGTGAATGAATTGTTGGTGTTCCGGCTTCTTTTTTTAGACGTTGGTGTTTTGGGGGTTGATGCTATTAAATTGGCGAGCTTTTGTTTCAGCGATGTGTCGCAAGATTTTTCAGTTGGTGTCATGAGTATTGAATCGGGTGCTGGGTTAATTTCGAAGTCGGCTTTTTTCGGTTTCTTTTGTCCCGTTTTTTTTGGCAACACGCGGTTTGCTATTTTTTCGGAGAAGCGTGAGATTTTTAAGCGTGCGTTTATCACAGATTCCATCAATACCAAAATATGAATCATTTTCTGCACACGTGAAATGCAAATTATTTCATTGCGAATGAGATGCTAATAGATTGATGTAATGACAGCGATGAATTGAAAGAATCTGTTTGTCTTACATGTACACTATACATGAAAGGAAGGTATCATTAATCTCGTTTATTTTATATATATTATTATGAAAAATTATTCCGTAAAAGGCATAGTCAAACGGAAAAACTTTTCATGGTTATTATAATATATCATTCCTTCACTAAAATGAATGATATCTCTTTGGATAGTTGTCAATTTTGTGGTTCAAAATTGAAATGTCATAATATGTAACGTCTCTTACAGAGTATATTATATATACGATTTTGTAGTGACTGTCATGTTTTATACATAGCACACACAATGCACCCATATCCGATTTTTCGTCATTTAAAGTCAAAAGTTTCAATTGGTTGCATCAAAATATCACTCACTACAAGTTGGTTTTTAACTACTTCAAAAAATGAAAATGTCCCTTTAATTGACTATAGAGGATTTGACACCATTTTGTTAATGCTGTTAGTACAGATGACATAATAGTTTCAGATTTTAATTCGCACCTTTCGCTTAACTCAACGTTCAATGGCACGCGCACTTATTATTGTAACTAATGCAAGCTAAAATTAATATGTGAATACTTTCTAAAAAACCACTATCCTGCGAAAATGGATCTTATTTGATTGTGGTTCCCTCTTAAGTTGTCCGTCGACTTTAAGAATAATGTGTCAGTAATAAAAGTATTGTACATATTCACATGCTTTGTAATAAATGAAAGATGCAAATGTGTCCAATTCATCTTTTTCAGTGCGCTTAATGTAGCTTTTTTACCTGTGACTACGTGCTTATTTTTTCGAATAAATGAAAGATTCAAATGTGTCTTATTGATATAATACTACATGCTATACTGCCAGAGTCATGCGAAAATGGATCTTATTTCTTAATATCCAACTTAATTAGCGCCGTCTTTATAAAGGCTATGTCTATTTAAAGAACAGATTACGGGGCGCCTAAATTACAGTGAAGTTTATACTAATGTGCAACAATGATGTGGGTCCACTCTCGTTGTTTATTTTAAATGTACATAACAATTTGGCAATAAATGACATCAGTTATTTTCAGTAAATCCAATTTGTTCATAACAGTAGCCAGGTGCCTGAGATAGAGCTGATAAATAGGGATAACCACAGCGGGTGGCTAATACACAGTGTAGACTTCCCCTGTTTTATTATTGGAATTGTTTTTTTTATCTGATTGGCATTTATGAAGTGTATTAATTCGGGTCTGTTGGCGATCATTTTATGTGCAAAACTGTGTTTCTTACATACTTTCAATCGTTATGCTTTTGAACACAATTTCATGAAACCATTTAATTAAATACATTGGCGCGTTGGAACATGAATTATAAATCAAGCTGAGTGGTATCAGTTTTTAAATCGCATAACTCGCTTAAATCAACGTTCAATGTCACGCACGCTTAACAAAATTATAAAAACATCACGTGATTCATTATATTTGTTTAAAAAAGTATGTACACATATTATATGTATTGGTATATTTTGTTTTTGTTTTTAATCAACAAGAAAAAATAAAACATTGTCATATATATAGCGCCTTACCTTTGCAAAATTCTACATTACATAAAGAAGTATCGTATTTGTTAAAGTGAACATGCTTGACATATTTATAATGCATTATTACAAGTATTATAGTGCAAACGGAATTTGACCTTTAACTTTATGCAATCCACATTTTTAAGCGTCGTATTGTAACAGTAGCAGACAACAGGCATCAGGTTAATAAGAATAACTGATGTATGTATTGAACGTGAATAACATCACCAAGTAACATGTTTTGAAATTACAAATAATAGTATAACATTATTCATCTATCAATGGTCATTAAAAGCTATGTTTAAAAGCAAATAATATCACAATGTTTGCCGAAATAAACAATTATTCTGTGTTTGTGTCACGCTCTATTGGTATTTAAGTCGGTCAATACAATCACCGAAAAGCACCGAAAAACACTCAATTTCTCTCTCTATATATGCAATATATCGTTTCTAGCGTGTGTTAACGGGTTTAATTAGTTATTAATGGTTATATGAATGTATTTTGCCCAAAATTGGATAAATATCGGCAATATACCGACCGAATAGCAATTCATGTGAAGACCGAAAAGCAATCAATTTCTCGCTATATAAATGAAAAATTGCGTTTCTATTGTGTGTAACGGATTAAATGAGTTATAAATGGTTATATTTTATGCATACTTATACTACCTTTTGTTTATTATGATGTATTAATGCCCAAAATTGGATAAATATCGGCAATATACCGCCCGAAAAGCACTTCATGTGACGACCGAAAAGCACTCAATTTCTCGCTATATATATATGAAAACTGGCGTTTCTATTGTGTGTAAACGGACTAAATTAGTTATAAATGGTTATATTTCATGCATATTTATACTACCTTGTGTTTATTATGATGTATTAATGCCCCAAATTGGATAAATATCGGCAATATACCGACCGAAAAGCACGTCATGTGAAGACCGAAAAGCACTCGATTTCTCGCAATATATATTAAAAATTGCGTTTCTGTTGTGTGTAAATGGACTAAATTAGATAAAAATGGTTATATTTCATGCATATTTATACTACCTTGTGTTTATTATGATGTATTAATGCCCAAAATTGGATAAATATCGGCAATATACCGACCGAAAAGCACTTCATGTGAAGACCGAAAAGCACTCCCGCGACAGCACAGAATCACAGAAAAGCACTCAATTTCTTCATATTTACATGAAAGTAAGCCATAAGTGCCGTTTATAATGGATTGAAAACATGTACGTATTAATTAAGTCATTAATGACTTCGTTAAATATTGATTTAAGTTTAAAGATTACGCACAATAGTATTTTTATTTGCAACCGAAAAGCACTATCGCGCCAGCATAGAATCACCGAAAAGCACTCAATTATTCTATATATACATGAAAGTAAACTATAAGGGCCGATTTTAATGGAGTGAAAAAATGTACATATTTATTTAGTCAATAATGACTTCGTAAAATATTGATTTAAGTTTAAACATAAAAAAGGCAGTTCTTCTTTTCATTTGCATCAAATTAAAGGTTAAAGACCGATTGTTTAAAAAAACTGCTATTTTATGAATATATATCAAGCACGTACACTTAACAAAAAAATACGATATTTCTTTATTTAATGTAGAATTTTGAAATAGTAAAGCGCTTTATACATAACAATGCTTCTTTCTGGTACTTCTTGAGTAAATAAACAACAATGTATAGCATATTATATTTGTACATAATTTATAAAAAGAACTATGCGCGTCCCATTGAACGTTGAGTTAAGCGAGAGTTGAGAATTAAATTACACATTCATTGTTTTTTTTTTTTTTTTAATTTAAATGATTGAAAAATTATGTCAGAAAACCAGCTTTTCTGCATTAAATGACCTTTAACAAAACGCCATCAGACCCGAATGAATACACGTCATTTATTCCAAGCAGGTAAATAACAAATACTATAATAAAACAGGGGAAGTCTACACTGTGTATTAGCAACCTGCTGTGGTTATCGTATCAGCTCAATACACAGGAACATGGCCATAATGGCTACTGTACTGGAAAAATTGGATTTACAGTCAAAATAACCAATTTCGTTTAAGTCTACACTGTGTATTAGCAACTTGCTGTGGTGATCTTATCAGCTCAATACACAGGAACATGGCTACTGTACGGAAAAAAATGGATTTACAGCCAAAATAACTGATTTCATTTATTGCTGAAGTGGTGTGTAATTTAAATTAACAACGAGCATTGATCCACCTCACCGTTGCACATTATATTAAATTAATTAATTTAATGAACTAATTAAAGACGGCGCTAATAAAATGTGTGAAGGTGGAAATTAAGAAATAAGATATATTTTCGCATGACACTGAATACACACGATACATGGATAAAATATAAATAAGACAAATTTGAATCTTTCATTTCTCCAACAAAATAGCACGTAGTCACATATATAAGATAGCTTAAAGACCAGAAAACAATATAAGTTAGACACATTTGCATCTTTCATATCTTAAAAAAACAAACATGTGAATCTAAAGCAAAAAAAAACCGTTAAAACAGGCTGACTTTGACCGGGATATACAGGCGGACTCTGACCCTGCCATAAATTATTTTGACATGGTTAATAACTGTGGAGTATCTTCTTTACAACGGTACCACTATAATTAATATCGAACGAATAATAATGCATTTATAACCATTTTCGCTTTGATGCTTCGCCTTATTTCATATTATGCTTTCTCACAATATTTTTTTACATATTTAGAAACAGTGGAAGAATACCGTAACAACGGTACCAAAAATGTATGGTCGGTTGGGAAAAGGATGCTTTTATAACCCCTTTTAGCTTTTCCGTGTTTTCATCAAGACATTGTTCTGTGTAAAAAAACACGGTATTTTTCGGTCAACTTTTACCGCACAGCGATTTACAGGTTGACACTGTCCCTGCCATAAAATATTTTAACATCATTAGAAACTGTGGAGGTCCTTCTTTGCAACGGTACCATTATAATTAATATCGGACGAATAATAATGCATTTATAACCATTTATATTGGTTCCGGGTTTTCTTTACGGCATTTGCGTGTGTAAAAAAACCCCGTTAAAACAGGCCGACTTTGTCCGCGATTTACAGGCCGACTCTGACCCTGCCATAAACTATTTTATATATTATTAGAAACTGTAGAGGATCTTCTTTACAACGGTACCATTATAATTAATATCGGACGAATAATAATGAAGTTATAACCATTTATATCGGTTCCGGGTTTTCTTTACGGCATTTGCGTGTGTAAAAAAAACCCGTTAAAACAGGCCGACTTTGTCCGCAATTTACAGGCCGACTACGACCCTGCCATAAAATATTTTGATATGGTTAGAATCTGTAGAGGATCTTCTTTACAACGGTACCATTATAATTAATATCGGACGAATAATAATGCATTTATAACCATTTATATCGGTTCCGGGTTTTCTTTACGGCATTTGCGTGTGTAAAAAAACCCGTTAAAACAGGCCGACTTTGTCCGCGATTTACAGGCCGACTACGACCCTGCCATAAAATATTTTGATATGGTAAGAATCTGTAGAGGATCTTCTTTACAACGGTACCATTATAATTAATATCGGACGAATAATAATGAAGTTATAACCATTTATATCGGTTCCGGGTTTTCTTCTCGGCATTTGCGTGTGTAAAAAAAACCGTTAAAACAGGCCGACTTTGTCCGCGATTTACAGGCCGACTACGACCCTGCCATAAAATATTTTGATATGGTTAGAATCTGTAGAGGATCTTCTTTACAACGGTACCATTATAATTAATATCGGACGAATAATAATGAAGTTATAACCATTTATATCGGTTCCGGGTTTTCTTCTCGGCATTTGCGTGTGTAAAAAAACCCGTTAAAACAGGCCGACTTTGTCCGCGATTTACAGGCCGACTACGACCCTGCCATAAAATATTTTGATATGGTAAGAATCTGTAGAGGATCTTCTTTACAACGGTACCATTATAATTAATATCGGACGAATAATAATGAAGTTATAACCATTTATATCGGTTCCGGGTTTTCTTCTCGGCATTTGCGTGTGTAAAAAAAACCGTTAAAACAGGCCGACTTTGTCCGCGATTTACAGGCCGACTACGACCCTGCCATAAAATATTTTGATATGGTTAGAATCTGTAGAGGATCTTCTTTACAACGGTACCATTATAATTAATATCGGACGAATAATAATGAAGTTATAACCATTTATATCGGTTCCGGGTTTTCTTCTCGGCATTTGCGTGTGTAAAAAAAAACGTTAAAACAGGCCGACTTTGTCCGCGATTTGCAGGCCGACTACGACCCTGCCATAAAATATTTTGATATGGTTAGAATCTGTAGAGGATCTTCTTTACAACGGTACCATTATAATTAATATCGGACGAATAATAATGAAGTTATAACCATTTATATCGGTTCCGGGTTTTCTTTTCGGCATTTGCGTGTGTAAAAAAAACCGTTAAAACAGGCCAACTTTGTCCGCGATTTACAGGCCGACTACGACCCTGCCATAAAATATTTTGATATGGTTAGAATCTGTAGAGGATCTTCTTTACAACGGTACCATTATAATTAATATCGGACGAATAATAATGAAGTTATAACCATTTATATCGGTTCCGGGTTTTCTTCTCGGCATTTGCGTGTGTAAAAAAAACGTTTAAACAGGCCGACTTTGTCCGCGATTTACAGGCCGACTACGACCCTGCCATAAAATATTTTGATATGGTTAGAATCTGTAGAGGATCTTCTTTACAACGGTACCATTATAATTAATATCGGACGAATAATAATGAAGTTATAACCATTTATATCGGTTCCGGGTTTTCTTCTCGGCATTTGCGTGTGTAAAAAAAAACGTTTAAACAGGCCGACTTTGTCCGCGATTTGCAGGCCGACTACGACCCTGCCATAAAATATTTTGATATGGTTAGAATCTGTAGAGGATCTTCTTTACAACGGTACCATTATAATTAATATCGGACGAATAATAATGAAGTTATAACCATTTATATCGGTTCCGGGTTTTCTTCTCGGCATTTGCGTGTGTAAAAAAAAACGTTAAAACAGGCCGACTTTGTCCGCGATTTACAGGCCGACTACGACCCTGCCATAAAATATTTTGATATGGTTAGAATCTGTAGAGGATCTTCTTTACAACGGTACCATTATAATTAATATCGGACGAATAATAATGAAGTTATAACCATTTATATCGGTTCCGGGTTTTCTTCTCGGCATTTGCGTGTGTAAAAAAAAACGTTCAAACAGGCCGACTTTGTCCGCGATTTACAGGCCGACTACGACCCTGCCATAAAATATTTTGATATGGTTAGAATCTGTAGAGGATCTTCTTTACAACGGTACCATTATAATTAATATCGGACGAATTATAATGAAGTTATAACCATTTATATCGGTTCCGGGTTTTCTTCTCGGCATTTGCGTGTGTAAAAAAAAACGTTAAAACAGGCCGACTTTGTCCGCGATTTACAGGCCGACTACGACCCTGCCATAAAATATTTTGATATGGTTAGAATCTGTAGAGGATCTTCTTTACAACGGTACCATTATAATTAATATCGGACGAATAATAATGAAGTTATAACCATTTATATCGGTTCCGGGTTTTCTTCTCGGCATTTGCGTGTGTAAAAAAAACCGTTAAAACAGGCCGACTTTGTCCGCGATTTACAGGCCGACTACGACCCTGCCATAAAATATTTTGATATGGTTAGAATCTGTAGAGGATCTTCTTTACAACGGTACCATTATAATTAATATCGGACGAATAATAATGAAGTTATAACCATTTATATCGGTTCCGGGTTTTCTTCTCGGCATTTGCGTGTGTAAAAAAAAACGTTAAAACAGGCCGACTTTGTCCGCGATTTGCAGGCCGACTACGACCCTGCCATAAAATATTTTGATATGGTTAGAATCTGTAGAGGATCTTCTTTACAACGGTACCATTATAATTAATATCGGACGAATAATAATGAAGTTATAACCATTTATATCGGTTCCGGGTTTTCTTTTCGGCATTTGCGTGTGTAAAAAAAACCGTTAAAACAGGCCAACTTTGTCCGCGATTTACAGGCCGACTACGACCCTGCCATAAAATATTTTGATATGGTTAGAATCTGTAGAGGATCTTCTTTACAACGGTACCATTATAATTAATATCGGACGAATAATAATGAAGTTATAACCATTTATATCGGTTCCGGGTTTTCTTCTCGGCATTTGCGTGTGTAAAAAAAAACGTTTAAACAGGCCGACTTTGTCCGCGATTTGCAGGCCGACTACGACCCTGCCATAAAATATTTTGATATGGTTAGAATCTGTAGAGGATCTTCTTTACAACGGTACCATTATAATTAATATCGGACGAATAATAATGAAGTTATAACCATTTATATCGGTTCCGGGTTTTCTTCTCGGCATTTGCGTGTGTAAAAAAAAACGTTAAAACAGGCCGACTTTGTCCGCGATTTACAGGCCGACTACGACCCTGCCATAAAATATTTTGATATGGTTAGAATCTGTAGAGGATCTTCTTTACAACGGTACCATTATAATTAATATCGGACGAATAATAATGAAGTTATAACCATTTATATCGGTTCCGGGTTTTCTTCTCGGCATTTGCGTGTGTAAAAAAAAACGTTCAAACAGGCCGACTTTGTCCGCGATTTACAGGCCGACTACGACCCTGCCATAAAATATTTTGATATGGTTAGAATCTGTAGAGGATCTTCTTTACAACGGTACCATTATAATTAATATCGGACGAATTATAATGAAGTTATAACCATTTATATCGGTTCCGGGTTTTCTTCTCGGCATTTGCGTGTGTAAAAAAAAACGTTAAAACAGGCCGACTTTGTCCGCGATTTACAGGCCGACTACGACCCTGCCATAAAATATTTTGATATGGTTAGAATCTGTAGAGGATCTTCTTTACAACGGTACCATTATAATTAATATCGGACGAATAATAATGAAGTTATAACCATTTATATCGGTTCCGGGTTTTCTTCTCGGCATTTGCGTGTGTAAAAAAAAACGTTAAAACAGGCCGACTTTGTCCGCGATTTACAGGCCGACTACGACCCTGCCATAAAATATTTTGATATGGTTAGAATCTGTAGAGGATCTTCTTTACAACGGTACCATTATAATTAATATCGGACGAATAATACTGAAGTTATAACCATTTATATCGGTTCCGGGTTTTCTTTTCGGCATTTGCGTGTGTAAAAAAAAACGTTAAAACAGGCCAACTTTGTCCGCGATTTACAGGCCGACTACGACCCTGCCATAAAATATTTTGATATGGTTAGAATCTGTAGAGGATCTTCTTTACAACGGTACCATTATAATTAATATCGGACGAATAATAATGAAGTTATAACCATTTATATCGGTTCCGGGTTTTCTTTTCGGCATTTGCGTGTGTAAAAAAAAACGTTAAAACAGGCCGACTTTGTCCGCGATTTACAGGCCGACTACGACCCTGCCATAAAATATTTTGATATGGTTAGAATCTGTAGAGGATCTTCTTTACAACGGTACCATTATAATTAATATCGGACGAATAATAATGAAGTTATAACCATTTATATCGGTTCCGGGTTTTCTTTTCGGCATTTGCGTGTGTAAAAAAAACGTTAAAACAGGCCGACTTTGTCCGCGATTTACTGGCCGACTACGACCCTGCCATAAAATATTTTGATATGGTTAGAATCTGTAGAGGATCTTCTTTACAACGGTACCATTATAATTAATATCGGACGAATAATAATGAAGTTATAACCATTTATATCGGTTCCGGGTTTTCTTCTCGGCATTTGCGTGTGTAAAAAAAAACGTTAAAACAGGCCGACTTTGTCCGCGATTTACAGGCCGACTACGACCCTGCCATAAAATATTTTGATATGGTTAGAATCTGTAGAGGATCTTCTTTACAACGGTACCATTATAATTAATATCGGACGAATAATAATGAAGTTATAACCATTTATATCGGTTCCGGGTTTTCTTTTCGGCATTTGCGTGTGTAAAAAAAAACGTTAAAACAGGCCGACTTTGTCCGCGATTTACAGGCCGACTACGACCCTGCCATAAAATATTTTGATATGGTTAGAATCTGTAGAGGATCTTCTTTACAACGGTACCATTATAATTAATATCGGACGAATAATAATGAAGTTATAACCATTTATATCGGTTCCGGGTTTTACCATAAAGATTTCCGGATAGTTCCGGGTTTTATACCTCGCCTATTTAACCTAACATTAGCTTTTATCACAAAGCAATTATATTGCATCACGAAAGTCAAGATTCCGCAAGAGGTCGGTGTATTACTTCCGTAGACAACTGGGGAACTGTCAAGATGAAAGTCTGTGTGTTTTTACTGTTTTCTGCAATAATTTGCGTTTATGCAGAGTTGCCAAAGATCAGATTTGAGTACAAATACAGTTTCAAGGGACCGCATATTGTGCAGAAAGATCGCAGCGTGCCATTCTGGGAATATCAAGGAGGTAAACAGTCAACATTTGTGCAGTTTTGGACACGTGTAATTTACATTGGCCACGTACATGTATATACTAACCGTGTGTGCAATATGGAGCACTGTTTCGAGAGTTTCAAAACTTTGTCATAAGCACAATTGCAAATAGGAAGAAACCTTGATACTTACTTGTTAACAATGCATTTATTTTTGCGTTTTGCTGTTATGTTTTTTTATTATTTAAACAATTTATCTTTTAGCAGACAGCTTATTATCAAATACCATGTGCATTGAAATAAAACAACTTACTAATATGTATTGGGCACCCATTATTATTGAGCATAATAAAGTATAAAAGAATTTTTTTCCCTTTTCCAACTGAATTATCTGTTGTGTTTCTTTTTAATTGGCCAATAATAAACCTTTTTACAAAATATTAATTAAATCCAATTAATAGCACTTAAGTTAATGTTTAGTACATATCGTTAAGACTTCATAAAAACAATTTTCAATTCTTATTCAGGCATTATTCACTTCAGAATTATTAATTTTTTCAATAGGTTACATGTTTAGAACTACTGATTAGATATAAAATAAATTATTGAATTTGACTTTTATTTACAGATGCCATAGCCAGTGATGACAACATTCGAATCACCCCATCACTCAGAAGTAAAAAAGGTAAAATACACCAGTTACGAATAGATATTCAATTTGTCAGATGTCTTTTTTGTTTCAGTTGTTTGTTGTCTTTCATAAGATTCTTAGTTTTGTCTAGTTTTAATCTTTTACTAAATTCTGATTTAACCCTAGGCAAAGATTTGGTGTGAAATGGCAGAATGCTTCTTTTGGCTTTCTCTTCTCTCATCTCTTCACTTGTCAAAAGATTGTGAAAATATTTTCAATCCTCCCCCCACCCCTAAAAAAATATATATCATTATTTCTTTTTTTTTTAAAGAAGTCTCTTGTGACTTTTGATTAGTAGACTATATCTCAACTTTCTTTTTTAAATATCCTACAAAATATATAACTTTAATTTATGATGAATTGTGTCAATATTTGTTGATGAAAAATCCCAATTTGGTTCTTTTTGTTGATAAATAATACCCAAAGTTGCCACTTGTATCGATTAAACAAAAATCCCAATTTGACAAGACTCCTTTCCCCAAAATGGCTTGAAAAAATTGCAATAAAAATGTCTCCATATTTGTCCAGTTTCCCACCCTGACCCTTTTGTGATTCTTACTCTCTCCCTATTCTGGACTGTATTTATTAAGCAAATTTTCATGAAGAAACATTTTGTTTATTTAGGCTCTGTTTGGACAAAGAGTGCAGCTAACTTTGAGAACTGGTCAGTTGAAGTTGTCTTCAAAGTCACAGGCAGGGGAAGAGTAGGGGCAGATGGACTGGTAAGAATTGTGATGTCTTTACAAAATCAACACCATTATTCTGTAATTTGTATAGACAACATTGAGCTGCTTCCCTTAAGAGGTAACATTTTCTTTAAAATAAAACAGCTACAAGAAAGAGCAACACACAAACTACAATCATAATCATTGTTGTATGAGATTTTGATTTTTCCACTTCCAAAGTCTCTTGGCATATTTGTCTAATTGCTTGTTGGTGTGTGGTAATGTTGAATAGATAATGTTTAGTGTTTAAATAATTATTATTTTTAAGTGCATTTGAGTACTTTCCCAGTATACTGTAAATAATTTATAAGCCATTTTGACCCTGTCTTGTCTGAAATTGTAGAAGAACAGACTTGAATTTAAAATACCCCCTTATTTATTTAGAGTAAACACATTACAAAATTATCGAAGTGTATGTAAACTTCATTCCATGTCTCAAATAGGAGTTGAAGATTGTATCCATTTCTTTGTGATATTTTGATTTTTTGACAGTCCTCCAATGCAATTTGCCCCAGGTAAAAAACTGAGTAAAAACTGTCAATTGTTTAAATGTTTGATGGGTTAAGGCCACATACCTTATTGTTTCCTTGTCAAAATGGTTCACTTGTCAGTAAATTACATGGCAATATGTAATCTATTGTTTGAACATTATTGTTTTATTTTTATTATTTTTATTGCTTAAAAGATTTTTTTTAAACACTTTACACTAGACATCAGTAATCTCATCCAATAATTTAAAAAAGGTCCTTCTTGTTGTCTGTTATGGTTTTTAAAACTACATGATATGTGGTTCATAAAAAGGGAAGGGTCTCAAGATAAAGAATGGTACCAAACGCATAATACAGTACGTTTTTTTTATACATATGTAATAGCCTTATTAATTTTGTTCTTGGGATTTTTTCTAAAAACAGTTTGAGGTATTTTAGTGAGGCCATATAATAAAGCAATAAATTTCAACCTTTGTCAACATGTTTTTTTATCAGTGAACATGGGATAGTATTTGATGGTCATTAAGTTGATAACCTTGTATAGTAATGACAATTTTTATATTGTGCATCTTGTTGCTCCAGGCTGTTTGGTTCACAGAGATGAAGGGTATAGAGGGACCTGTGTTCGGAAGCAACGACTACTGGAAAGGCTTGGCTGTGTTCTTTGATTCATTTGACAATGACGGACAGGTTGGTACATGTCTTTTTGTCATCACGAAATTAAAACATGCAATTTTACAATAGACTCATTTGATAGTATTAGTCAATCCTTGCAGAAACAATGTTTTGAACTCCTTGTGTGAGCAGGGTATTTCTCTTCTCATTGGGAAGAGGCCCTATCCCGTTGATTTTTGGAAGAAATATGTGTATCTTAAAAAGCTGTTTTGGAAAATGAGACAGGTGGTATAAGTTTTGATTTAGTGGTAAACTGCATGATTTTAAAGAAATTTAATTGTTATAAGGTCTGTTATATAAGGCAATAAAACTCCCTGATAATATAATGTTTTGCGTACCATATTCTGCAATTCTCATTCATTAGAAAATACTAAACATTTTGGTGCACATGCATATGTTACCAGAACTTACTAGAAAAAATCTTTGCTGTTGATCCTCTATTTCACTAAAGTATTTGGTTAAATATTAGGAAATGAGCAAAATACCTAACACATGTTAAAATTAGGCCTGTTTTTAGATAACCTTTGGAAAACTGACATACTGTACCAATGCTGAAAAGCCTGTATTTTGGTGTTGTATTATTTAAGTGCCTGCATCGCTAACGTTTTATATGTTCTTGTATCTGCAGAACAACCCTAGTAACATGGTATGTGCGATAGACACTGTAGTCCACTACTAACATGTCTAACTGACATTGATTAATGCAACACTGCAGTGCCAACAGATTTAAAACTCTTATTGTATCTGCTTAGCATTTCATTATCTGCAATTTTGTTAATTGATCAAGTACACTGTACTTCAGAATCAGAGATTCTTTAACTAGATACAAACAGTGTCATTTGAATGATATTTTTTAGCTCGGCTGTTTTCGGAGAAAACCCGAGGTATTGTCATAGCCAGCTCGTCGTCCATCGTCCGTGTCATGCCAAAACCGTAACATTTTGTTAACCTTTTGAACATAGGCTCTAAAATGAAAGTGCTTCCACCTACAACGTTTAAACTTCATATGTAGCTGCACCTTGATGAGTTCTACATGCCACACCCATTTTTGGGTCACTAGGTCAAAGGCCAAGGTCACTGTGGCCTCTAAAAAAAATCTGACAAGCTTTCATTTATTCCAAACTGCACCCGCAGCCGAGTGTTGACACCCGTTATGCGGTGCTCTTGTTAATAAGCTAGTGCTATCAAAGGGTGTGCCTTCTATGTGGGGTGGGGAGAAGCTTATCGGGCTATAATTTAACCATGATCATTCATATATATTATTTGTCAATTGGTTCTCAATAAATGCTCAGTGTTGCATTGCCTTATCAAACACTACTGTCCAACAGCAGGTTAACATCCACTAATGTTCAACTGCTTTTGACTTAACATTGATTCTATAATTGATCCTACAGAAAATACATCCTGTGTATTGAAGCTGTAGTGGTTTGCATGTATGTGTAAAGTTTTGTAACTCACAACAGCAATTAAAATGAAAAGGGAACATATTATTTAGAGGTAATATTAAATAATAGCAAAATCCTGTACAATACTCTGTTTAAAGGTATATATAGTATGGGAATGTTTCTGGTGCATACTGCATACAAATGCATGAAGAGAATTTGTTGGAATGGAGAGGTTTTGTCAAAGAGCTGCATCTATTTAGTGGCAGTAATATACGAGAGAAAACAGCTGTATATTGTTTTGCTTACCAGTAGTAAAAAAGTGTATGTATATCGTTGTACACTTCATAGCACAATTTGTGAATACTGATTTGGTACCACCATATTAATAGCCATAACTCTGTCACAATGTCTTACATGCTTATCATAATTAAAATCTGCCTGTGTTTGTACATGTGTGTTGCTATTAAGAACTGTAACTCTTCAATGGCTCTCTCATTGAGGGTGTGTTTCTGAGATTAACCCTTTTCCACTCAGAAGAAAAGTGAAAATGGCTATGTGCAAACAGCATAAAACCAGAACAGCCTGCGAGTAACTCGCAGTCTGTTTAGGCATTATGCTGTTTGCTGTTCATCAGTATCTAAGGGTTGGAAATGAAGCCTTTAAAACTTGAATCTAGCAAGAATGGTCTTTAATTAAATTTAACTTTCTAAGTGACTTCAAATGCGTCAAAACGTATCTAAGTGGTAAAGGGTTACCTCCATTGCCCCATGTGACCCTAACGAACTCCTTGCTGTTCAGGCTGGCTCTGACCCTTCTCGAGGAATTGTAAGTCTGGTTGTTGTTGTTATTCTTCTTTGCATTTAGACATTTTGCTTTGTGAAAATATTGTTTGATTTTTCACTGCTTCGGCTTAACATCTGTTGCTTATAGTCATATATAGTCATAACATATAATAATGTTTTATTTTCCCCAATAACATGGTCTATCGTGCTTTTTCTCCCAATCAAAAAGACACAGGATGTAAAATATAAAGCGATAAAAAATCACTGTCAGGGATAGTTGCAGTAGATTTTCCCTCCGAGTCTTTCTTTGGAAAGTGAAACAATGTTGTGTTCTTTTGTTGTAAATTTGCTTGCATTCTTTATAGTCCCTTATCACGAAATACATTTTAACAATGTTAAAGTATTTACACATTAAATATGTTTGTTTGTCAAATTTTTATCATTAACCAATTAACTGACGCATGAACCATATTTATAAACGTCTGCCTTGTTGAAAATGCCATGCCTGTGAGCATAAAATGTCTAACTATATAAAACTGCATTTTCATTGCAAGTTGTTTTATCTGCATCTTATCCAAGTTTGTGTTGTAGCTGATATCTAATGGCATGCATCATGTATACTTTTCTTTGTATCATTTAGTTGTGTTTGTATTTACCAAAGCGATAATGCCCAGAGTGTCTAAAGTTCCTTAAAGCGCTTATATTTATTTGTTATTTATACATTCTTACAATAAAACTCCATATTTATGCCCCCTTCGAAGAAGAGGGGGTATATTGTTTTGCTCATTTAGGTCCGTCCGTATGTATGTCCGTCCACCAGATGGTTTCCGGATGATAACTCAAGAACGCTTAGGCCTAGGATCATGAAACTTCATAGGTACATTGATCATGACTCACAGATGACCCCTATTGATTTTCAGGTCACTAGGTCAAAGCTCAAGGTCACGGTGACCTGAAATAGTAAAATGGTTTCTGTATGATAACTCAAGAATGCTTAGGTCTAGGATCATAAAACTTCATAGGTACATTGATCATGACTCGCAGATGACCCCTATTGATTTTCAGGTCACTAGGTTAAAGGTCAAGGTCAAGGTGACCCAAAATAGTAAAATGGTTTCCGGTTGATAACTCGAGCATGCTTTGGCCTAGGATCATGAAACTTCATAGGTACATTGATCATGACTCGCAGATGATCCCTATTGATTTTGAGGTCACTAGGTCAAAGGTCAAGGTCACGGTGACACGAAATAGTAAAATGGTTTCTGGATGATAACTTAAGAATGCTTATGCCTAGGATCATGAAACTTCATAGGTACATTGATCATGACTCGTAGATGACCCCTATAGATTTTCAGGTCACTAGGTCAAAGGTAAAGGTCAAGGTGACCCGAAATAGTAAAATGGTTTCTGGATGATTACTCAAGAACACTTATGCCTAGGATCATGAAACTTCATAGGTACATTGATCATGACTCGCAGATGACCCCTATTGATTTTCAGGTCACTAGGTCAAACGTCAAGGTCACGGTGACCCGAAATAGTAAAATGGTTTTTGGATGATAACTCAAAATTGCTTATGCTTAAGGATCATGAAACTTCATAGGTACATTGATCATGACTCGCAGATGACCCCTATTGATTTTCAGGTCACTAGGTCAAAGGTCAAACTTGGTACACTTACTTACTATCATGAGGGGACTGGGCAGGCAAAGTTAGATTACTCTGGCATGCATTTTGACAGAATTATGTTCCTTTTTTATACTTGGAAAATTGAAAATTTGGTTAAGAAAAAAGTATACTTTTTGTGATTGGGAATATAGCCGAATTTCGGCTATAAAATCGGGCCAAAACAAAACCCTGCCTAGGTTCATGAAACTTCATAGGTATATTGATCATGACTGGCAGATGACCCCTATTGATTTTCAGGTCACTAGGTCAAAGGTCAAGGTCACAGTGACACGAAACAGTAAAATGGTTTCCGGGTGATAACTCAATAATTCTTAGGCCTAGGACCATGAAACTTCATAGGTACATTTATCATGACTTGCAGATGACCCCTATTGATTTTCAGGTCACTAGGTCAAAGGTCACAGTGACAAAAAACGTATTCACACAATGGCTGCCACTACAACTGACAGCCCATATGGGGGGCATGCATGTTTTACAAACAGCCCTTGTTTTTTTAATATTTGGGTTTAAAATGATGGGTTGCTGCTGATGGACAACTTATATGTCAAAAGGGACATAATTTTTTGCAATCACATTGTACATTTCATCTTAGTTATAAAACATTTGATTCAAGTGCTTTGCTACAAATGCTAATTTATATGATGATCAAACTTGATTTGATGAAAAAGACTGGGATTATACATGTACACAAGAACACTTACTTTGTCAATTTTTGTCCCAATTTAATGGTAGCCTTTTTCTGCCCCCGGATCGATAAATCGGGGGTAAATTGTTTTTGGCCTGTCTGTCTTTCTGTCTGTCATTCTGTCCCAAAACTTTAACCTTACAGTAAAGTTTTGCAATAACTTTTGAAATATTGAACATAGCAACTTCATATTTGGCATTCATGTGTATCTCATGGAGCTGCAGATTTTGAGTGGTGAAAGGTCAAGGTCATCCTTCAAGGTCAAAGGTCAAAAAAAAAAGTGGCGCATTAGGGGGCATTGTGTTTCTGACCAACACATCTCTTTTTTTCCCTCAAAGTTAAGCTTACATAGATGGGGTAGGAAATTATAAGGGGAAAATATATACCTTTTTGAGCAGGGAGGCAAATGTGCCCTACAAATTTGACCTAAAAAACATGAACTCTATTCAATCAATTTATCGAAACTATTTGGCTTTAGCAATTTGCTGGAATGCATGAAGTGTTATTGTACATGGCTGCAAAGTATATACATGTAGCTTGTAATGCATGTTGATAGTCATATACAAGTGGCCTTGCAAACAATACACATTGCTTTTAGGTTCACAATATTCTTGGGTTCTGGGCAGAACAGAGCAAATTTTAACCAAAAATAGTTTTGACATTTTGGTTATTTCTACCAATATGTCATTCTTAAGTTAGTATATATTATTTTGTTTTTGTTCATAGAAGATGGATTTTTTTCCATCAAACTTCCCTTTGAGTTTAAGTGTTTTTGTTGTTGTCATTGATGTATCTGAGTTTTCCTAGTAACCATGTGGATATGAACTCTAAAATAATTACTGGAAAATTAATCATTTCACTGATGCTCAATTTTTTTTGAAATAGCTCTGAAATCATAAAGTCTTTCAAGTTTGTTATAAAACCAATTACAACTTGACTAATAGAAGTAAACTAATTTATTGTGTAACATTATTATGCCTCACTTACTGGTACTATTATAGACAATAGGTCTGTGTATGTTCACAATTACAACTTGTATCATATACCAGTACTCACGGCAGTACGCTTTCCGATTTTAAAGCCTATATTCAATATTGATTTACAAACTGTATTACTGTGGTCAGCGCATCTGTGTCCAGTACAGACACATTATATTGAAAGTGAAAATGTTATTGTTGTAAAGGCAACCAAATAAAAAAAATTGAGCAGCTCTCCGTGAAAAGGTGGTTTAATGCATGTGCATAAAGTGTCGTCCCAGATTAGCCTGTGCAGTCAGGACTGGCTAATCAGGGACAAAACTTTCCGTCTAAACTGGATTTTTGGTAAGAAGAGACTTTCTTTGAAGAAAAATATACAAGCAGAAAATGTCGTCCCTGATTAGCCTGTGCAGACTTCACAGGCTAATCTAAGACAACTCTTTATGCACATGCATTAAACCCCCTTTTCACAGAGCACAACCCATATGTAAAGTAAATGGAGTCTTTGGAAAACTACCTATGAAACGTCTGTGATCTAGATATGGACTTTGTTAACCCTTACAATGCGGGAACCGAGTTTTGAAGGTCTTTGCAAACAGTTTGGATCCAGATGAGACGCCACAGAACGTGGCGTCTCATCTGGATCCAAACTGCATCTGGATCCAAACTGTTTGCTATTCTGATAGTAATTTTTGAAAAAAAAATCGAAGAAATGCTAATTGTAGAAATTCAGCAGACGACATTTTAGCAGACGATAAATTTCCCAGCATGCAAAGGGTTAACTGATGTGTGGCTGATGTTCCACTGCTGTACATGTATAGATATGGTCTTTGTTAACTGATGTGTGGCTGATGTTCCACTGCTGTACATGTATATGCAATTGTGCAGTCCTATAAATGATTACATTTCAAGTGTATATCACTGATTAAATCATCTTAATAAACAGATATGTGAATGTTATTTATTATTATCTTTATTATTATTTTTATATTGTACGTACATTTGCAGCACAACAACCCCTACATCATGGCCATGGTGAACGACGGAACAAAACAATACGAGCATCAAAAGTGAGCAGTTTTTATTCATTTGCAACTATAATGGCATTGCTATCTGCATCAAGCCATTTTTAGCAATACTGTTAAAACAAAATATTTTTTGTTATTGGGTGTTTAATTACTTCCATTTTGAGAGGAGACTTTTTAAAACAAAATTCTATAAAACAGGAATCAGTTTGGAAATTCAATCTTGATTGTCTGTCTTGATTGCAAATCCCAGTCCTATCTTTATCTGAATTTTGTATCTGAAAATGGATCATTAAAATATGTCTTAATGTTTAACTATTAGTTTTTGAGTTTTACTCTGTATTCACACAACCCTATTGTCTGCTCTGTGTTCTCACTTACCCCAGTGTCTGCTCTGTGTTCTCACTTACCCCAGTGTATGCTCTGTGTTAACAATAACCCCAGTCTCTGCTCTGTGATCTCACTAACCACAGTGTCTGCTCTGTGTTAAGTCTTTTCTGTGTTGTAACTAACCCCAGTGTCTGCTCTTTGTGTTCACACTAACTCCAGTGTTTGCTCTGTAACCCCAGTATCTGCTCTGTGTTCACAGTGACGGTATCAACCAGCAGCTGGGCGGCTGTATGAGAGACTTCAGAAACAAGCCATTTCCCATCAGGGCCAAGATTGAGTACTACCAGCATGTCCTCACTGTAAGTGGGTCTCTGCTGCTGGAAAATGAGTCTTGCTCTGTGAAAAAGGAGGTTTAATGCATGTGCGTACAGTGTCATCCCAGATTAGCCTGTGCAGACTACACAGGCTAATGTTGGCTGACACTTAACGCACATGCATTTAAACCCTTTTCACAAAGCTCAAGTGTTTATCATTTTTGAAAAAAAAAGCATCTGCTCAGAGATATAGCCAATACATCCTTACCATATCTGTTAATGGAATTAAAAGAAAATTACCACCAAGATTAGATGCATTGAATGTTGTATATGTTGTTTGGATGTTTTAGTTTTAAAGTAGACTGATAGTATCCAAAAGTATTCAGGGAATTAAAGTTCAATTATACTTAAGCTTTAACATTTTTATGTTTACATTTTGGTCAAACACCCATCTCCTATGCCCAGTTGTTAAAAAATTAAACCATGGGTTTAAACAAAACATGGTTAAATTCCTTACATACATAACATTGATAATAATTAGATAATTTATCATAGTTCATTACACAGTATATAAATAGTTCTTCAGATTTAAGCACTTGTACTAAAATTAGTAAGGTTAAAGAAAGTGAAAATGTTATTCAAACTTTAACTAAGAATAATTCCATTTTAGTCCTTACTTTTTAATAATCTGTGGTAATGAAACCCCTATATGATCAACATGATTATTATCCCCCGCCATAAGGGAGGGATATTGTTTTGGCGTTGTCTGTCCGTCCGTCCGGAGCCCTATCTTGGAAGTGCTTTGGCGGATTTCATTGAAACTTGGTATGAGTATATATATGGCTAAGAGAATGGTGCACGCCAAATGGCATTGTAAACCATCTGTAAATAACGGAGTAATGGCCCTTTGTATATTGAAAAAATGCTTTTTTTGTGTGTCCGAAGCCATATCTTGGAAATGCTTTGGTGGATTTCATTGAAACTTTGTATGGGTATGTATATCAATAAGAGGATGATGCACGCCAAATGGCATTGTACACCATATGTTAATAACAGAGTTATGGCCCTTTGTATCTTGAAAAAATGCTTTTTTGAGTATCAAATATAACACTTTTGTGTCCTGAAGCATTTTGGCGGGGGATATCAATTCAACGAATTTGCTTGTTTCAGGTGTTTTTCAACAGTGGTCTCACAAACAACAAGGATGATTTTGAGCTCTGTCTCCGAGCAGAGAACGTGATCCTGCCTAAGTCTGGCTACTTTGGTGTGAGTGCTGCCACTGGGGGACTTGCAGGTAACCATGATCAAATTCAGTGGTGTGTGAAAACTGGGCTTAAGACATGTACAAAAGTGTCATTCCAGATAATTCTGTGCAGTCTGCACAGGCTAATCAGGGACGACACTTCCTCCTAGATTGGATTTTCTGTTAAAAGAGACTTCCTTTGAAAGATAAAAATGATATGAAAGCGGAATGTGTCGTTCCTAATAAATCTGTGTGTACTGCACAGGTAAATATGGGAGACCAGTAAAAACACATGCATTAAGCCCAGTATGTCCAGAGCAAAACTCAAATGTTGTCATCGTCTTGCATTTAAAAGCAGAAAAGTTAAGCCTCTTTCTACTCTGATGTTCTATAAAATTGTGGTACATGGTTAGACATGCTGCTTGAGGGGGGATGGGTATCAATATCATCAGAAATGATGCATGCAAGCTTGAAAGTTGTGAATTGAAAGCCCATGAAAACTTTGTCTCACCAGTTGGTGTCCTTTGACAGAAAGGTGGCCATGTTGAATACAGTATACCTCCCTTAACTTTGATGAAAGGGGAACTAGAGTTTGTCACAATATTTTAAAATCAGTTGACCAATAAGAATTCTTGTTTCAGATGACCATAATGTGCTAGCCTTCCTCACCCACTCCATGGGACCAATCAAAATCTATATTTTAAAATCAATTGACCAATCAGAACCCTTGTTTCAGATGACTATGATGTGTTTAAATCAGTTGACCAATGAAAACTCTTGTTTCAGGTTACTATGATGTGCTAGCCTTCCTCACAAAATCTATAATTTTAAATCAATTGACCAATGTGAACCCTTGTTTCTGATGACTATGATGTTTTTAAATCAGTTTACCAATTAAAACGCTTGTCTCAGATGACCATGATGTTTTCAATTCAATTGAGCAATGAAATTCCTCGTTTCAGATGACCATGATGTGCTAGCCTTCCTCACCCACTCCCTGGTGCCCCCAGGTCAGAAGGTGGAGTCCCGGATAGACGAAACAGAGAAAGCCAAGTTTGACAAAGAATTTGATCAGTACTACGAGCAGTTGGAGAAACAGAAGAAAGAGTGAGTGAACCATTTTATTATTCAGGGTATATTTGTTTTAAGGGGCCTTTTCACAGATTTTGGCATTTTTTAACTTATTCATTAAATGCTTTATATCGATAAATGTAAACATTGGATCGTAAAAGCTCCAGTAAAAAATCAAGAATAAAATTAAAAAAAGGAAAAGAACATTGCCCGGACCAGGTTTCGAACCAGTGACCCCTGGAGTCCTGCCAGAGTCCTGAAGTAAAAACGCTTTAGCCTACTGAGCTATTCCGCCGAGTACACATACATGATGTATTTTATACATTATATAAGCAATCTTCGTAGTTTCACAAAATATAACGACAAAAACAGAACTCTCCAAATTATTCAATCGTTTCGCGTTGCAATGCTTTATAATTTTTAGGTTTTAAAATCGTCAAAAGATGCATATAATGGCTATATTAGACCATGGTAAATGTTCAGTATTACTGTTTCCTCACAAATATCATAACTAAAACGAAAATTTGCGAATCTGAAACAACTTTTTTCAATTTTGTCAATTTACCAAAGCGTGAAAAGATCCCTTTAAAGTCCTGAAAAAATCGCCCTATATTCAACAGGAAGAAGTTAATATATTATTCACACCATAAACCCTCATTGAAAGAGATAGGTTATATATGTATTTAAACAGATTTTCATTAAAAAAAGTTATTTACAATACAGCTTGAGAAACAGAAGAAAAAAATGAATATATTTTGCACACCAAATACCCCACCCGCTATCAATTAAGTAATTGTTCTAACCATGTTTTTGTACATGATTGGGTTTCTTTACCATTGTGTATTGATCAGTCATGATATACCAACATGGTCTATAATTATAAATGAGTGTAACAAGCAATTAAACTCTGTCCTTTTGGGCATAACACGTGTGCGTAAAGTGTCGTTCCAGACAAGCCTGTGCAGACTGCACAGATTAATCAGGAAGACGAAACTTTCCGCTTTTATAGAATTTTGTTGTTGTAAGGAAGTCTCTTCTAAACGAAAATACAGTCCTGGGGGAAAGCATTGTCCCTGATTAGCCTGTGCAGACTGCACAGGCTAATCAGGGACGACACATTATACACGCGCATTAAGCACCTTTTTATCACCTCCTCTGCAGATACCAGCAGCAACATCCAGACAAGCAGGAACACTTTGAGAACCCAGAGAACGCGTACGAGAACCAGGCAGACCGCGAATTGAGGATGATCTTTGAAGGTAACATGATGTCTTTGGCAAATCATTTGCTTAAAGTGGTGTCCCAGATTAGACTGTGCAGTGTTGACCCTGATTAGTCCGCACATTTTTTTTCAGTGTCAGTGTTAAATAATGTAATATTTAAGATCTTGCAACAAGCAGACATTTATTATCAACATGATCCTCAAATTAAGAAAAGTTTATTTAAAGATCGACTAGAGATAAGTATCATGATACTTTAATGTAGTGAACATAATGGTTGTTGCCTACCAATTTGTTTTAATCCTTTCCCACTCAGAGGCAAAGTGAAAATTGCTATGTGCAAACAGCATAAAACCAGAACAGCTTGCGAGTAACTGGCAGTCTGTGCAGGTTTTATGCTGTTTGCTGCTCATCAGTATCTAAGTGTTGGAAATGAAGCCTTTAAAACTTGAATCTAGTAACAAATGTCTTCAAGTAAATTGTTCTAAGAAAACTTTGCTTAATGCATGTGCGTCAAGTGTCATCCCATGTAAGCCTGTTTAGTCTGCACAGGCTGACGAGGGAGGACACTGCGCTTTTATGGATTTTTTATACCCCCGGTAGGGTGGCAAATAGCATTTGAACTGTCTGTCCGTCCGTCCATCAGTCTGTCCGAAAACTTTAACATTGGCCATAACTTTTGTATTATTTAAGATAGCAACTTGATATTTAGCATGCATGTGTATCTCGTGGAGCTGCACATTTTGAGTGATGAAAGGTCAAGGTCAACCTTCAAGATCAAAAGTAAAAAAATACAATCCAAGGGAAGTCATTAGCTTTTAAAGGGAGATAATATATAAACCTGCCAAATGATATATTGAATTTTTATTTCAAAGTGGCGCAATAGGGGGCATTGTGTTCCTGACAAACACATCTCTTGTTTGGTAAAGAAAGTCTCTTGAAAACAGAAATCCAGTGTAGACAAAAAATGTTGACCTTGATTATCCTGTGCAGACTTCACAGGCTAATCTGGAACAACACCTCACACACGTGAATAAAGCCCCATTTTTCCTGCGCCCAGCTCATTTCATGTTTCTTGTTTCCCACTACAGGCCAGAACTTCATTCATCAGACTCTGAAGGAGCTCGGCAAGAGGTTTGATGAGCTGCTGGGTCGTCAGGAGTTGGTGCTGTCTAGAGTCTCACAGATGTCTCAGGGGGGCGTGGCGGTTCCTCAGGGAGGGGTGAGTATATTCATTTGGTTATCTGTTATGTGTTCTTTTCACAAGGAAAGTGGTTTGGGTTTGTACCCGTGATCGACACCATCCAGAGACTTAAGTTGCTTAGATTTTAATTACTAATGGCTCTTAAACAGTTGTGTTTTTGTGCTATGCTCAGAGGGGTGGGGCAGCACTAATGATTGAGATGATAACATTAATCTGGTTCTTCATTATAACTAATACTCCTTACACAGTTTGGTCCTTGTCACGTAAAACCCCTTTGAACATTTTTAGCTCATCTATTTTTTGAAAAAAAATTATGAGCTATTGTCATCACCTTGGCGTCGGCGTCGGCGTTGGCGTTGGCGTTGGCGTCGGCGTCCGGTTAAGTTTTGCGTTTAGGTCCACTTTTCTCAGAAAGTATCAATGCTATTGCATTCAAACTTGGTACACTTACTTACTATCATGAGGGGACTAGGCAGGCAAAGTTAGATAACTCTGGTGTGCATTTTGACAGAATTATGTGCCCTTTTTATACTTAAAAAATGGAAAATTTTGGTTAAGTTTTGCGTTTAGTTCCACTTTTCTCAGTAAGTATCAATGCTATTGCATTCAAACTTGGTACACTTACTTACTATCATGAGGGGACTGGGCAGGCAAAGTTAGATAACTCTGGCATGCATTTTGACAGAATTATGTGCCCTTTTTATACTTAGAAAATTGACAATTTTGGTTAAGTTTTGTGTTTAGGTCCATTTTATTCCTTAAGCATCAAAGCTATTGCTTTCATACTTGCAACACTTACTAACTATCATAAGGGGACTGTGCAGGCAAAGTAATGTAACTCTGACTGGCATTTTGACAGAATTATGTGCCCTTTTTATACTTAGAAAATCGAAAATATGATTAAGTTTTGTGTTTAGGTCCACTTTATTCCTACAGTATCAAAGCTATTGCTTTCATACTTGCAAGATTTATGAACTATCATAAGGGGACGGTGCAGGCAAAGTTATGTAACTCTGACTGGCATTTGGACGGAATTATGGGCCCTTTATACTTAGAAAATTGAAAATTTGGTTAAGATTTATGTTTTGGTCACTTTACCCCTAAAGTATCATAGATACTGCTTTCATACTTGGAACACTCACAAACTATCATAAGGGTACAGTAAAAGGACAAGTTGCATAACTCTGGTTGTCATTGTTACGGAATTATGGCCCTTTTTGACTTAGTAACTTTTAATATATGGTTAAATTTTGTGTTTCGATCCACTCGAAGTATCAAGGCTATTGCTTTCAAACTTCAAATACTTACATGCTATCATGAGGTTACTGTACCTGGCAACTTGAATTTTACTTTGACCTTTGAATGACCTTGACTCTCAAGGTCAAATTATTAAATTTTGCTAAAATTGCCATAACTTCTTTATTTATGATTAGATTTGATTGATACTTTGATGAAACTACTCTTACCTGACATACCACTATAGACTTCACCCAAACCATCCCCCGTGCCCTCCCCCCCCCCTCCCCCCCCTCCCCCCCCCCCAATTTTTTTTAATTTTTTTTTTTTTTTTTTTTTTTTAAGATCATCTCACAAATGACCACCACACCCTCACACTATACCCCCACCCCACCCCCCCCACCCCACCCCACCCCCCAAATTTTTTTTTTGATTTTTTTGATTTTTTTTTTTTTTAAGATCATCTCACAAATTATCACCACACCCTCACACTATACCCCCCCCCCCCGATTTTTTTTTTTTTTTTTTTTTTTTTTTTTCGCTTTTTTGGAAGATAATGTAATAAATGTCCACAACCCCACACTATACACCCCTCTTCACTCCACTCCTCCCTCCTTTGTGATTGAAAATGAGAGTCCCTTCACCTTTAAAAAGAAAATAGATGAGCGGTCTGCACCCGCAAGGCGGTGCTCTTGTTGGTCTTGTAACAATAATGCCTCTTTAACAGTTTTGGTCTTGTAACAAGAAAGCCCCTTCAACTGTTGTGTTCTTGTCACAGTAAATCCCCTTTAACTGCTATGTTTATGTTTCAGGCCCAACAGGTTGGGGGAGGACAAATGATTGACACAATCAAGAGACATGAGGTGGACCGAGTACTCAACACACAGAATGAACTCATACAGGAGGCCAGGCAGATCAGGTAGGCAGGGAAAGATATGGGCCGGGCTCTGTGAAATGGGGGGGGGGGTTACTGCATGTGCATAAAGTGTCGTGCCATATGAGCTTGTGCAGTCCGCACGGGCTTATTAGGGATGACACTTTCTGCCTTAACTAGATTTTTTCGTCAAGAAGAGTCTTCCTTCAAAAGAAGAAACAATAAAGCGGAAAGTATTGCCCCTGATTTACCTGGGTGGACTGCACAGGAAACTGGGAAACACTTTATGCACATGCATTAAAACCCCTTTTCACAGAGGGAGTGTCATATAAAAACTTAAGAGTTGAATGTCCTGACAGGAGAACCAATGTCATTTTTAAGCATTTATTAGTCCATTTTAATTTGATAAGAGAAAAGGAAATAAAGGAAGAGACTATTAGCAATATGAAACTTTATTGGAGTTACTCTGTCCTGAGCTTTTCCTGATGAGACTGCGCAGGCTGTTTTGAAGCTATATTGGCCGCATAGGGCACAAGACCCATTTTTTGCGTGATGCGTGTCATTTAATGTGTTACTTTACTTAATGGAATGTAGTAAAAAATGTATACTATTGTGCAAATGTAATACAGAACACAAATCATATGGGGATTGCATGTTATCATGTTGTGCTCAATATTTCTTACAGGAACATAGTAAATGATGTACAACAGCGAGCCAACATCATTCAGAACAGCATGGGTCAGGGAGGACAGCAGGTGCAGCATGGGGGCGGGGCAGGGGGCGGGGTCAACCCTCAGATGGCGCTAGTCATGCATGAGCTGCAGGAGAACCTGCGTCTTGTGAAGACCGACGTGGCTCACATGCTCAACAGGCCCCAGGTATGGCACTGACATTAGTGTAGACTGACGTGGCTCACATGCTCAACAGGCCCCAGGTATGGCACTGACATTAGTGTAGACTGACGTGGTTCACTTGCTCAACAGGCCCCAGGTATGGCACTGACATTAGTGTAGACTGACGTGGCTCACTTGCTCAACAGACCCTAGGTATGGCACTGACATTAGTGTAGACTGACGTGGTTCACTTGCTCAACAGGCCCCAGGTATGGCACTGACATAAGTGTAGACTGACGTGGCTCACTTGCTCAACAGGCCCCAGGTATGACACTGACATTAGTGTAGACTGACGTGGTTCACATGCTCAACAGGCCCCAGGTATGGCACTGACATTAGTGTAGACTGACGTGGTTCACATGCTCAACAGGCCCCAGGTATGGCACTGACATTAGTGTAGACTGACGTGGCTCACATGCTCAACAGGCCCCAGGTATGGCACTGACATTAGTGTAGACTGACGTGGCTCACATGCTCAACAGGCCCCAGGTATGGCACTGACATTAGTGTAGACTGACGTGGCTCACATGCTCAACAGGCCCCAGGTATGGCGCTGACATAAGTGTAGACTGACGTGGCTCATATGCTCAACAGGCCCCAGGTATGGCACTGACATAAGTGTAGACTGACGTGGTTCACTTGCTCAACAGGCCCCAGGTATGACACTGACATTAGTGTAGACTGACGTGGCTCATATGCTGAACAGGCCCCAGGTATGGCACTGACATTAGTGTAGACTGACGTGGCTCATATGCTCAACAGGCCCCAGGTATGGCACGGACATAGGTGTAGACTGACATGGCTCACATGCTCAACAGGCCCCAGGTATGGCACTGACATTAGTGTAGACTGACGTGGCTCACTTGCTCAACAGGCCCCAGGTATGACACTGACATTAGTGTAGACTGACGTGGTTCACATGCTCAACAGGCCCCAGGTATGACACTGACATAAGTGTAGACTGACGTGGCTCACTTGCTCAACAGGCCCCAGGTATGGCACGGACATAGGTGTAGACTGACATGGCTCACATGCTCAACAGGCCCCAGGTATGGCACTGACATTAGTGTAGACTGACGTGGTTCACTTGCTCAACAGGCCCCAGGTATGACACTGACATTAGTGTAGACTGACATGGCTCACATGCTCAACAGGCCTCAGGTATGGCACTGACATAAGTGTAGACTGACATGGCTCACATGCTCAACAGGCCCCAGGTATGGCACTGACATAAGTGTAGACTGACGTGGCTCACATGCTCAACAGGCCCCAGGTATGGCACTGACATAAGTGTAGACTGACGTGGCTCACATGCTCAACAGGCCTCAGGTATGGCACTGACATAAGTGTAGACTGACATGGCTCACATGCTCAACAGGCCCCAGGTATGGCACTGACATTAGTGTAGACTGACGTGGCTCACATGCTCAACAGGCCCCAGGTATGGCACTGACATTAGTGTAGACTGACGTGGTTCACTTGCTCAACAGGCCCCAGGTATGACACTGATATTAGTGTAGACTGACGTGGTTCACTTGCTCAACAGGCCCCAGGTATGACACTGACATTAGTGTAGACTGACGTGGCTCATATGCTCAACAGGCCCCAGGTATGGCACTGACATAAGTGTAGACTGACGTGGCTCACATGCTCAACAGGCCCCAGGTATGACACTGACATAAGTGAAGACTGACGTGTCTCACATGCTCAACAGGCCCCAGGTATGACACTGACATAAGTGAAGACTGACGTGGCTCACATGCTCAACAGACCCCAGGTATGGCACTGACATTAGTGTAGACTGACGTGGCTCACATGCTCAACAGGCCCCAGGTATGACACTGACATAAGTGTAGACTGACGTGGTTCACATGCTCAACAGGCCCCAGGTATGGCACTGACATTAGTGTAGACTGACGTGGTTCACATGCTCAACAGGCCCCAGGTATGGCACTGACATAAGTGTAGACTGACATGGCTCACATGCTCAACAGGCCCCAGGTATGGCACTGACATAAGTGTAGAGTGACATGGCTCACATGCTCAACAGGCCCCAGGTATGGCACTGACATAAGTGTAGACTGACGTGGCTCACATGCTCAACAGGCCCCAGGTATGACACTGACATTAGTGTAGACTGACGTGGCTCACATGCTCAACAGGCCCCAGGTATGGCACTGACATAAGTTAAGACTGACATGGCTCACATGCTCAACAGGCCCCAGGTATGGCACTGACATAAGTGTAGACTGACGTGGCTCACATGCTCAACAGGCCCTAGATATGACACTGACATAAGTGTAGACTGACATGGCTCACATGCTCAACAGGCCCCAGGTATGGCACTGACATAAGTGTAGACTGACGTGGCTCACATGCTCAACAGGCCCCAGGTATGGCACTGACATAAGTGTAGACTGACGTGGCTCACATGCTCAACAGGCCCCAGGTATGACACTGACATAAGTGTAGACTGACGTGGCTTACATGCTCAACAGGCCTCAGGTATGACACTGACATTAGTGTAGACTGACGTGGCTCATATGCTCAACAGGCCTCAGGTATGGCACTGACATTAGTGTAGGCTGACGTGGCTCACATGCTCAACAGGCCCCAGGTATGGCACTGACATAAGTGAAGACTGACGTGGCTCACATGCTCAACAGGCCCCAGGTATGGCACTGACATAAGTGTAGACTGACGTGGCTCAAATGCTCAACAGGCCCCAGGTATGGCACTGACATAAGTGTAGACTGATGTGGCTCACATGCTCAACAGGCCCCAGGTATGACACTGACATAAGTGAAGACTGACGTGGCTCACTTGCTCAACAGGCCCCAGGTATGGCACTGACATAAGTGTAGACTGACGTGGTTCACATGCTCAACAGGCCCCAGGTATGACACTGACATAAGTGTAGACTGACGTGGCTCACATGCTCAACAGGCCCCAGGTATGGCACTGACATAAGTGTAGACTGACATGGCTCACATGCTCAACAGGCCCCAGGTATGACACTGACATTAGTGTAGACTGACGTGGCTCACATGCTCAACAGGCCCCAGGTATGACACTGACATTAGTGTAGACTGACGTGGCTCACATGCTCAACAGGTCCCAGGTAAGGCACTGACATAAGTGTAGACTGACGTGGTTCACATGCTCAACAGGCCCCAGGTATGACACTGACATAAGTGTAGACTGACGTGGCTCACATGCTCAACTGGCCCCAGGTAAGGCACTGACATAAGTGTAGACTGACGTGGCTCATATGCTCAACAGGCCCCAGGTATGACACTGACATAAGTGTAGACTGACGTGGCTCACATGCTCAACAGGCCCCAGGTATGACACTGACATAAGTGTAGACTGACGTGGCTCACATGCTCAACAGGCCCCAGGTATGACACTGACATAAGTGAAGACTGACGTGGCTCACATGCTCAACAGGCCCCAGGTATGGCACTGACATAAGTGTAGACTGACGTGGCTCACATGCTCAACAGGCCCCAGGTATGGCACTGACATAAGTGTAGACTGACGTGGCTCACATGCTCAACAGGCCCCAGGTATGACACTGACATTAGTGTAGACTGACGTGGCTCACATGCTCAACAGGCCCCAGGTATGACACTGACATTAGTGTAGACTGACGTGGTTCACATGCTCAACAGGCCCCAGGTATGACACTGACATTAGTGTAGACTGACGTGGTTCACATGCTCAACAGGCCCCAGGTATGGCACTGACATAGGTGTAGACTGACATGGCTCACATGCTCAACAGGCCCCAGGTATGGCACGGACATAAGTATATAAGCCTTGCTCTGGGTAAACCGGGGCTTTATTCATGTGCGTAAAGTGTCTTTCCAGATAAGCTTGTGCAATTTGCATAGGTTTATCAGGGGTGACACTTCCTGTTTTTATGCACCCATTTAAAAAACCGGGACGTATTATAGTTTCACCCTTGGCGGGCGGGCAGCGGCGTCCACAGCAGTGTCCGCTCTCTTATTAAATTAGTTATCATCCGATCTTCACCAAACTTGGTCAGAAGTTGTATCTAAACAATATCTAGGTCAAGTTCAAATATGGATCATGCAGGGTCAAATAATAGGTCAAGGGGTCACTTAGTGCATTTCAAGCATTTAGCATGGTGTCCGCTCTCTAATTGAAGTAGTTTTTATCTTATCTTCACCAAATTTTGTCAGAATTTGCGTCTAAATGATATCTAAATGAAGTTCAAATATGGGTTATGCTGGGTCCAAAACTGGGTCACAAGGTCACTTAGTGCATTTCAAGAATTTAGCATGGTGTCGGCTCTCTAATTGAAATAGTTTTTATCCAATCTTCTCCAAATTTGGTCAGAAGTTTGATCTAGACAATATCTAGGACAAGTTCGAACATGGGATATGCTGGGTCAAAAACTAGGTCATAGGTCACTGAGTGCATTTCAAGGATTTAGCATGGTGTCTGCTCTCTAATTGAAGTAGTTTTCATCAGATCTTCAACAAATTTGGTCAGAAGTTGTGCTTAAATAATATCTAGGTCAAGTTTAAATATGGGTCATGCTAGATGAAAAACTAGGTCATGGCGTCACTTAGTGCATTTCAAACATTAAGCATAGTGTCCTCTCTCTAATTGAAGTAGTTTTCATCTGATCTTCACCAAATTTGATCAGAAGTTGTTTCAAGACAATATCTAAGTCAAGTTCGAATATGGGTCATGCTGGGTCAAAAACTAGGTCACAGGGTCACTTAGTGCATTTAAAGGATTTAGCATAGTGTCCACTCTAAAATTGAAGTAGTTTTCATCCGATCTTCACCAAATTTGGTCAGAAGTTGTGTCTAAATGATATCTAGGTCAAGATCAAATATCGGTCATGTCGGGTCAAACACTAGGTCACTTAGTGCATTTCAAGCATTTAGAATGGTGTCCAAAACCTTCAAACAAGCGTATCTTGTGACAATTTGGCACTCTTGTTTTATAGATATTTTTTGTTTAAAGAAAGTCTTGTTACTAAAAATCCAGTTTAGCAGAAAAGTGTAGTCCCTGATTAGCCTGTGGAAAGTCCACAAGCCCATCTGGGATGGCACTTTACACTTGTGCATTATGTCCCATTCTCCCAGAGGGAGACTCATAGGCACTTTGTAATGTTAACCCCATTGATTTGCAAAGCTTGCCCATAAAAAAAGTATGTGTTGGTGAACTGGCCCATGTAACTATAATATATGTCAGAAAAGTAGTTAAAATGGTGAACATTTATTACAGTTTGTATAAGGCATTTCCTTACTAATATCAAAAGGCCTGAGGTTAAAATAGACCTATGGTTTGCTGCTTGTCATGTTGACATATGTCGTTGAGTTTGAAACTATGAAACCTAAATCATATGTGTAACATACCTCAAATGACTTGTTTTATCTTCTGCCCTATTCGCATAGTTTAATGAACAAGTCCAGAAGAATTCATAACCAATGCTTACCAAAAGCTCGATTATTTTTGCATATACATTTGGGACGTTCTCTGGGAAGGGGCCTTAATGCATGTGCGTAGTTGTCCAAATTTAGCACTTGCATTCTGCACAGGCTAATCAGAAACGACACTTTTTGGCTTAACCGAATTTTCATATTGATCAGTCTTCCTTTTTATGAAAAAAATACACTAAAAGCCTAGTGTTGTCCCTGATTAGCCTGTGCAGACTGCACAGGCTAATCTGGGGCAACACTTACCGCGTATGGATTTAATCCCCTTTACACATAGTGCAGCCCAAATTGTTTAAAACAACGTTGTATGAAAAAAAACAACTCTTGTTAACGCTTCTGTTGTTTTCTACTCCCCAGGGTGCTGGAGGGTGTCCATTGCCACCACCTTGCCTTTCCTCAAGTGTCTTTTTTGTTGCCATAGCAATACAGCTGGCTATTCTTATAGGTTACATGGTGTATAGGTGAGTAACTTCATACATAAATATTACTATAGAAAAACATAGGAAAAAATAATAGACCGCTTCCATAGCATATGGCTATTCTTGTAGGATACATCTTGTATAATGTGTGCCTTTTAACAGGGCTCCATTATGTCCAACATTTTGTTATGCTCCCGGTAGGGTGGCATATAGCAGTTGAACTGTCCGTCAGTCAGTATGTCAGTCAGTCTGTCTGTCCGTCCGAAAAAAACTATTGGCCATAACTTTTTCACTATTGAAGATAGCAACTTGATATTTGGCATGCATGTGTATCTCATGAAGCTGCACATTTTGAGTGGTGGAAGTTCAAGGTCAAGGTCATCCTTCAAGGTCAAAGGTAAAAAAAATAATCAAAATCAAAGCGGCGTTCTCATGAAGCTGCACATTTTGAGTGGTGGAAGTTCAAGGTCAAGTTCATCCTTCAAAGTCAAAGGTAACAATATAATTTCAAAGCGGTGTTCTCATGAAGCTGCACATTTTGAGTGGTGGAAGTTGAAGGTCAAGGTCATCCTTCAAGGTCAAAGGTAAAAAAAATATTTATTTTTTTCAAAGCGGCACAATAGGGGGCATTGTGTTTGACGAACACATCTCTTGTTTAATACAATTTTACTGTGTAATAACGATTTGTCATTTTGGTTGTTTTATGCATATTTATGATAAAAATTTAGCCACATAGACAGTTCTTTAGACAAACTAATGTATAGAAAAGGACAGAGTAATCCCTGTTTGAATGATTTCATATTGTAATCTTACTGGGGAAATATGTGCATTACGAAAGATACAGGGTGTTGTCAAAAACATAAGGGCAGAAAAGCAAACCAGATTAAAGACATGTTTAAAGGCATTTGCTACATTAAGGTTTTTCTATACTTGATGCTGCAAATGAAAGTTTAAAGTATATGTAATTCATTTATAATGGATTGATTGCAGAAATATTTTGAAGAATAAGTGCATTTGAACTATGCCAATTTAAGATGTGCTGATCTGCATTTTATAGTTGGGAGGGGCTTAAAATAGGCATTTACAACTTATCCTTTTGCTTATTTCAGACAAAACAAAGAGAACCAGGCCAAAAAGTTCTTCTAGACTGCATCACCACTAGTAACAGCTAATTAATGTATCGCTGATGTCAGAGGCTCACATCCCCTTAGCAAGAATAACAGACTCCATGGAACCTCGGTAGAACCTGTCAGACACATTGATTAGGAAGGATTGTTGTCAGAAATTAGGTCAATCTGTCAGATATGCATGCTTGTTGCATGTGATTATTTCAAAGTATCGGGTACATGACAGACATCAGGTCTGTCAGATTATTTTTTCATCAGATTTGTCAGACTTTTTGACAGGTTTCTTGGAGTCTGGGAGGGTACATTATTATACCCCCACAAACGAAGTTTAGGGGGGTATATAGGAGTGAACTTGTCTGTTGGTCGGTCTGTATTAAGTGTCCGCTCTCTAATTTAAGTAGTTTTCATCAGATCTTCACCAAACTTGGTCAGAAGTTGTATCTACATGATGTCTAGGCCAAGTTCGAACATGGGCCTTGCCGGGTCAAAAACTAGGTCACGGGGTCACTTAGTGCGTTTTAAACATTCAGCATGTCGTCCGCTCTCTAATTCAAGTAGTTTTCATCCCATCTTCACCAAACTTGGTCAGAAGTTTTATCTAGATGATCTGAAGGCCAAGTTCGAACATGGGCCATGCCAGATCAAAAACTAGGTCACAGGGTCACTTAGTACGTTTTACACATTGAGCATGGTGTCCGCTCTCTATTTCAAGTAGTTTAAATCCGATCTTCATCACACTTGGTCAGAAGTTGTAACTTGATAATGTCTAGGGCAAATTTGAATATGGGTCATGCTGGGTCAAAAACAAGGTCACGGGGTCATTTAGTGCGTTTTAAACAGCACAATGTTGTCCGCTCTCTAATTCAAGTAGTTTTCATCCAATCTTCACCAAACTTGGTAAGAAGTTGTATCTAGATGATGTCTTGGTCAAGTTTGAATATGGGTCATGCCAGGTCAAAAACTAGGTCACGGGGTATCGTAGTGTGTTTTTAACCTCACCATGTTGTCCGCTCTCTAATTCAAGTAGTTTTCATCCAATCCTCACCAAACTTCGTCACAAGTTTTATCTAAATGATCTCTAGGACAAGTTTAAACATGGGTCATTTAGGGCCTAAAACTAGGTCAAGGGGTCACTTAGTGCATTTTTTAACATTCAGCATGGTGTCCCCTCTCTAATTCAAGTAGTTTACATCCGATCTTCACCAAACTTGGTCAGATGTTTTATGGAGATGATCTTAAGGCCAAGTTAGAACATGGGCCTTTCTGGGTCAAAAACTAGGTCAAGGGGTCATGTGGGGGTATTCGTCACGTCTATGACAAAGCTCTTGTTTAATATTGTTTTTTTTTATATTTTATATATTTCAGATATATTAAGTTGTTTAAACGTAAATCAGTTATCTATTTGTGATATTTATAAGACTATATGACTTTTATTCAGACCAGAGCTACAAGCTAGCATTTTGAAATTTGATATGCTTATCGTATCATAACTGGTATAATATATGTATTTTAAATCAAACATATTTTTTCTGGATATTTGCAATTGATAACAGTGCAGGGTTAAATTGTGATTCTGAGACTGGCAATGCATTCTTTAGCTTGTTCAACATGTATAGAAATCTATAGATCTATTTTTAAATTTATCATTCAGACATCATTTTGATCTCTGTGAAGATCTTCATTCAATGTCCTAGACTTAACAGATAATTGTTGCTGAGGGTTTGTTGTAAATACTTGTTGAATGGATGGTAAGGTGTCTTTTTTTTTTAAAGCACTGTGCAAAACATTTTTTTAAATGATTAATTATATATTATTGAAAGTGCATCTGCATTTTTTTCTCAATACCATTAGGTCTTTTTATGTTTTGTTTTTAATTGAGTGTCACTTCAAATAAAAACCTGTTTTGATTAGGAAATATTATATAATAAATAATGAGCTTCTTTGATAATTTAATGGGTGTGTAGAAAAAAATGTCTTAATATTTACTGCTTTAAGCTAATTTTTACATTTCTTTAATTCTCCTGGTGGATAGTTTCATATGGTATCAATATATGGTATTACTATTGTGTGTGTTTGTGTGTGTGTTTTATTTTAGCAGCAACCAACAAATGTACTTTTCTTGGCAGATATATACATCAAAATATTGAGATTACCTAAAGAATCAAAAAATAATTGTGTTATTCAAAGAAATGTGTTTAGAATTAGCTGACTATTTTATTGTATACATCAAAACTGATGAAAAGGTGTTCCAAAGCTTGATGGCTAAATTTGGTGTACAATTCTTCATAGGTATAAATTTATATATACTTGTTAAGGTTTGATGTACATAAGCTAATATTTAAATTATGTACTTGTTAAAAGTTGATGTAAATAAGCTTTTTTTATGTAAGTTGCCTTGTAAGTAGTAAAATTATTTCCGTAAGAACAAATTTTACTTTGTCACTATTTTGTGTTAGCATTTATGATTCTGCAATTTATCTTATTGATATCGTCATCCCTCTACTACTCTGAAGCAAAGTGAACATTGTTTTATGTAACCAGTATAAAACAAGAGCAGCCTGCAAGTAATTCAGGTTTTATGCTATATGCTGCTCATCAGTATCTTAGGCAAGGTAAATAAGTCTTTAAAGCTGGAATATCTTAAGACTTAAGAATAGTCTTTAATATATAATTGGAACTTCTAGGGGACATCAAACATGTCAATATGAATATCTGAGTAAATGGTTGAAAGAACAGTATGTTATTAAAAGAAACTTTAAATTAGTCAGGCATTTTATTTTTTAAGTGAATGAAAATTAACAATACAAATATGTGTTGGTTTAAAAATTTAAACAGATGTTCCTTTCTACTGTAACATATTTAATACACTTTGTTTTAGGTAAGCATTGTTCACAATCACTAAACATGACTATGCATTGTACTACCAAAGTAAATAATTTCACTACTTTCAGGGATGATTGTTTAAGCTGTGTGTGGTGGAAGGTTTTATCCTACTCTTTATGGCTTTGTCTTGCACACTGTAAATCATTCCATGTTTAAATGTCATATGATTATCATAAAATATGTTACTTGTACAACCATGTTTCAAAAGTATTACACTATGTACATGTCCTGATTTGCTGCCATTAATGCCACGTATTTCATAATTGTTCATATAGTGCTTGGTAGTTGGTAAATTATTAAATATGAATAATGGAGTGCTATTTTGTGGTACATCAACTCTTGATATTGGTTTTGGGCTTATCAACGTGTAATACCGATGATATGATGGTATTATTTTTAAAGATCTTTTTCATAATTATGTATGAAACAGTTGCTTAACTTTCTTAATATCAACCACTCAGGATAATATGCATTTGTAAGTCTTGTATATATTTTGGACATTTGTCGCAGTATTGAAAACATAGTCATGAGTGAATGCAGTGCTATGACTACTGATTCTCATTCTGCAAAAACTGGGCTCCATGCATGTGCGTTAATAGTCTGCACATGATAATCAGGGGCGACACTGTCTGCTATTATGGAATTTTTTCGCTTAAAGTTAGTCTTTTATAACAGTAAATCCACTTAAAGCGGAAACAGTCATCCCTGGTTTTTTCGGACTTCAAAGGCTAATCTAGGATGACACTATAAGCACATGCATCAAGCCCAGTTTTCCCAGAACGAGGCTCATATTATTGCATGTTTTTTAAGGCTTGCTTTTGAATCCCAATAGGTCATCACGATTCCGTCTACATATTTGATTTCCTAGAAAAAAAATGACTTAAAATATGGTCTTTAGTAAGGGAACATACTGTTAATATATTCTTTTAAATCACACACTGAATGAACATATGTTTTTAATGTGATACAAAATAGATAATGTATGGGTGAGCCTTTTGTTTTGAAATTGCAGTAATACAATTAAGATATGTCCAAAAAATTCAACATTTGTTAAATAGGCTCCTAAGGATCAAGTTTCTCGTATAAGTTATGTATATTATGTTATTTATTAGATGCATCGCAAATACAAAACTAATATATTCAAGTGTTCACAAATAATACATATGTATGGTTTTGCAATAATTTTAACTACATGTATGAGTTTCTGTATGCCTTCACACATGTTTTTATTGTGCCACTCCATGTCAAGCAGAAACTGTTCTGTATAAGTTGTTAATTCCTGTGGTTTGGTGCTTTATCGTTACACATTCCGTATTCTGAACATAGGTGCTGCTCAAAGAAATATTGATTAACCCCACACAGTTTATTATTATTATAATTTAGTTCCTATGATGCTTCGAAGAGTTCAGTTGAATGATAAAACACTAACGAGAAATGAGCATTATCAAAGATTACATGCGGTGGTGTATTATTGTTTTGGGAAAAGTTACATAGAATGTATGTGTGTTGTCAGATATATTATTTAAATATTTCTAATGTAAAGACAATATTTTTACATGGTCTTTTATATTATTAAATAAAAACAAAATGAGCTCAAATTTCATTCATTTTAAACAAAACGAGTGTTTAGTTTAATTCTCACTGTATTCTAAATAAATAATCTAGATTTCGAGCAGCATATTTTGTTGAATTTGTTGTGTTTGCATATGGACTATTTTCTTTATGCTTTTGACTAGTCAATCTGTCATTTAAATCTGTACTATATTATGTAGATATGTGTTTGTGTATTTCTGACACATAAAAGGTATAAATAAACAAATTAACATATTTAACCATAGTTATAGTTCAACCAGGCTGTACAGAACACTACTATGAAACCTCCTCACCTATGGCAAATCTCTTGTCATCTGATTTGTTCATGTAGTGACAGATATATATATATATATATATATATGATTTACTACGTGCTGTAAAATTTGCTATTTTTTTCCACATATAAACATCTGTTCAAGGACTGTACAATCCATATTGTTAGTGACCAAGAACTTTGGCTGTGGCCTGCAATCTCCCTAAGATTATTTCTCACTAAATTAATGAATCCGAAAATTAATAAAATATTTCCTCACTTACAACAAAATCAGCAGCTAACCCATCAATAATTTCTACACCACATAGTTCCTTATTAGGCGATCTTCTATTCTGTTGTGTCGTTAACACGGCAATATATCTTCTGTTCAAAATGATATGCACACACAGTACATGTAAACAAGCAAATTTGTTTACAAGTTTGATATCCCCCGTCAAATAAATATATGGGTGCAAATTCCTTGATAAACGGTATACTCTTTAAAAAAAATAAGTGTAGGGTATTTTTTATGCATTCAAATTCTCCTCATTGATGTTTATAGACCCATGAAGTTTCATGTTGAAATCTTGTAGCGTATCTGAGACATAGCTCTGAAAAGTTCCATCATACAAAGGGCAATAACTATTGTTAAAAAAAGTGTAGGGTTATGGTTATGATTATTGTGCATGGCATGTCTTTTGATTGATATCTGTACACCCATGAAATTTCATGTAGATATCTTACATAATTTCTGAGAAATAGCCCTGAAATGTTTGTGACAGACGGACAGACAGATGGAATGACAGAGGGATGTACAACACCAATTCTAAATCACTCCGCCTTTTTCGGGGGATAATAAGGGTAAAATTAATCTAAAAATTCTTCACCTATGATTCAATTTCCTGAGATATGTTAGATATTAACTTATATTAAAGCAGGAGTTTAATTTTATGCTGTTTTTGTCACCTAATAAAGCAGTGATCATATAAACTAGTTGATATCCTGCAACAGATCATGTGACCTTAATATACTGTCAGTATGTATTCCTATGCGCTGATTACTTGATCTTTTAAATTTATTGAGACGCATCACGAATGTCACAACGAACCTCAAAATGTAAAACAACTAAGATGTATTAAATTGTATTATGATTTCATGGCAGACTTGTTTACATCTACGCGATAAAATCAAATGCCAGTGCCTTTATTGATGGCCCTAGTTTGCCCACCTGAGAGGAGTCGGTTCATTCAATCTTTACCAAACGTCAAACTTGACCTAGATATTGTCCAGACAAACATCTTGGTCAAGTTTCATTATTGAACCAAAACTCTGACGTATGGAGTGTTTTTGTTTTTGTAAGATTTGACCTGGTGACCTATATTTTGAGTTGACCCCCCTTACCAAACATCAAACTTTGCTTACAAAAATAAATAATATGACCAAGATTCATAAAATCTGAAACAAAATTGTGACCTCTAGAGTGTTTACAAGGATGTTGTATAATATAATGAAAATTTGGATAATCTAAGGGCAATAGTTATGGTATAAATTATGTGATTTTGCTCATTATCAAACTTGACTGAGATCTTTCAGCAACTTTAATAAAGAATGCTTGAGAAATGTGAATGCTAGTGTTTACAAACCAAATGTGGATGGGCGGACGGCGGACAAAGACCAATCCTAAAACCTCACCTCAGCTAAAAAGTGTGTTTCACCGATCTGAGCCATTTTTCAACTTGTCCGAGAAATCAAGAAGACCAATGTATTGACTAAGTTTCATATTAATGATTAGGCAATAAATATGACTTCTAAAGTGTTTGATCACATGGTTTCTCTCTAGTCTCATAAGGAAAACTGCCCACCCCCCATTGGCAGCCATGTGTTTTGACTGATCGGGACCATTTGTGAACTCATCTGAGATATATATATATATAAAACCAATCTTTCCACCAAGTTTCATGATGATTGGGCAAAATGAGACTTCTAGTGTTCACAAGCTTTTTTAGCTCACCTGATTGCTCAGGTGAGTTTTTGTGACCGGTCCTTGTCCGTCGTCCGTCCGTCTATCTGTCCGTTAACATTTGTTCGTAAACACTCTAGAGGCCACATTTCTTGTCCGATATTCATGAAACTTGGTCAGAAGCTTTGTCCCAATAAAATCTCGGTCGAGTTCGAAACTGGATCGTGTCGGGTCAAAAACTAGGTCACAAGGTCAAAACAAAGAAAAACCTTGTAAACACTGTAGAAGTCACATTTCATGACCAATCTTCATGTAACTGTGTCAAAATGTTTGCCGTAATGATATGTTGGTTGAGTTCAAAAGTGGTTGAAAAACATGGCTGCCAAAGGGCGGGGCAGCTTTCCCTATTTGGCTATAGAGAAACCTTGTAAACACTCTAGAAGTCACAATTTTTGCCCAATCATCATGAATGTTGGTCAAAATATTGGTTTTATTGATATCTCGGACGAGTTCGAAAATGGTCCAGATCGGTGAAAAAAACACGGCCCCCAGTGGGCAGGGCATTTTTTTCTCTATATGTATATAGAGAAAACATGTGGACACTCTAGAAGTCACATTTTTGGCCCAATTTTCTTTAAATCTTGGCCCTCTTGTTCCTATATAAATATAAGAAAACTGTCCCCCCCCCCCGTCAGCCATGTTATTCAACTGACCGGAACCATTTTTGAACTCAACTCACGTATCAAGGAATCAAATGTTCTGACCAAATTTCATGAAAAGATATCAATAAAACCAATGTTTTGACCAACTTGCATGATGATTGGGCAAAAATTGTGACTTCTTAAGTGTTAACAAGGTTTCTCTATACTGCAAAACCATTAAATTTCGTGTGGTACGAATTTTCGTAGATTTCGTTGTTCCAACGATTATTTTTTACATTTTTAATCCTTTTCGAATGTCATTGCCGACATTCCTTATTGTTTTCGGTTATCTGAGATATTTGATTGAGATATGCTAGGTAATACAATATGTTGTTTTCTTGATAAGTGTTTGGGTAATTATACTTTTTAAATTAAAATCAAGCACGGAATTTAAACTGTACATCAACGATTGTTCTCTTTTACGTTACGTCGTCAAATTAACAGTTTGCAGATTTATCACATATGTCAATTAGTGCCAATTAAAGTTAAAAGAGACATAGCGGTTTTCACACCTGTATTTTGGGGACCTTATTACTCAATTGTTACTACTAGGGGACCGATTGAAAAGAGAATTGCAAATATTGTCAAAACAACATTGATGGCAATTAGCGAGCGGGGACCCACAAGATCGCCGCTTATTCGCTCTTATCGACAATTATCGGCAACACTTTTATGCTTCAGTGCACATTAATTACAAGCCTTGCTGTCAACACACATAAGCAGATTATTCTTCGTTATTACTCTGGTTGTTTTAAGAAAAGTTTAATGATTATGACTGTCTATCTTCCCCGAAAATTTGAAATCCACGAAATTACCTGTCAACGAATTAGGTTTTTTTTTATTAAACCACGACATTTCATACCGACGAATGTCTATACGTTTACAGTAGCCAAATAAGGAAAACTGCCCCGACCACTGGCGGCCATATTTTTCAACGGACCGTAACCACTTTTAAAATCAACCAACATATCGTTAAGGCAAACATTTTGACAAAATTACATGAAGATTGGGCATGAAATGTGACTTCTACAGTGTTTACAAGGTTTTTCTTTCTTTTGACCTAGTGACCTAGTTATTGACCCGGCACGATCCAGTTTCGAACTCGACCGAGATTTTATTGGGACAAAGCTTCTGACCAAGTTTCATGAAGATCGGACAATAAATGTGGCCTCTAGAGTGTTTACGAACAAATGTGGACGACGGACGGACCGGTCTCAAAAGCTCACCTGAGCAATCAGGTGAACTAAAAAACTTTTTTTAAACAACTTACCAATGAAGAAAGTAACAGAACAAATCTGTGAAGCAAACAACAATAATACTTTAAAGAAAACAATTGCTGATGTTAACTTATTCAAACAATATTATGGACAAAAAAGACAAAAGGGGAAACACATGACATTTGCCCAGATATGTTCAATGTATACTTGGCAAATTATTTGCTGTGAGTTAGAAAATGTAATGGTTCTGAATATAAACCAAGCACAATAAGGAACATGATTTCAAGCATCGACCGGAAACTTAGATGCAACATATATATGGAACAAATTATACAAGAACAAATTATACAAGAAAACAACACACATCACATAGAGCTTACAAGGGAGACTTTAAAGTCAAAACAAAGGCAACAAATCAACAGATCCGATAAGTGACAAGGAGATTGAAATGCTGACTGACTGTGGAATGCTTGGGGGTACATTGTCAAGGCCTTGTTGTTGAACACATTGTGGTTTAAGAAAATTATAAGAGGAACATCCAAGAACAATAATTTGATGTAATTGCGCCAAAAACAGACAATAATTAATTAAATATTATTGCAAAGTCAAATGTAAAGTTTCTGCTGAGACTTGAACTAAGATAAACCTATCTTAATGAAGGCAGGTTGTTCTCCATTGAACTACAGAACTGTTCTTACACTTTAATGGCTTTGCAATAACTATTTATTATACCTGCAATAACTATGGGTTATACAATTAACTAGTATTGTAAATGAACTGCATTGAATAAATGAATATAACAAAAGTTGAACCTGATCATTAACTTATTTAAGGTTGTGCATGTAATGTAAATAATATTGTTCAATTTAAAAGTTTTCAACAGTGAGCTACAGCAAACATTCTAATTTCAACAGAAAACATGTTGATGAACATGCCTTTTTGAGGTTTTACTTTTTTCACAAATGTATTCAACTCAAATTAAGCAACAATTATGGCATTTCACTAAACATGTTTTCAATTGGAGTGTGGCGAACATTTTATTGGGGACCAAATTACCCATTATAAACACAGGAATTCAATTAATAGGAATTAACTGTAAGATAGCTTAATGTACGAAAGCATATTACTCTCAACATGTATGTACTACTATATATATATACATATACATATATACATATATATATATATAGTAGTACATACATGTTGAGAGTAATATGTAATATAGTAGTACATACATGTTGGGAGTAATATGTAATATAGTAGTACATACATGTTGAGAGTAATATGTAATATAGTAGTACATACAGGTTGAGAGTAATATGTAATATAGTAGTACATACAGGTTGAGAGTAATATGTAATATAGTAGTACATACATGTTGAGAGTAATATGTAATATAGTAGTACATACATGTTGAGAGTAATATGTAATATAGTAGTACATACATGTTGAGAGTAATATGTAATATAGTAGTACATACAGGTTGAGAGTAATATGTAATATAGTAGTACATACATGTTGAGAGTAATATGTAATATAGTAGTAAATACAGGTTGAGAGTAATATGTAATATAGTAGTACATACAGGTTGAGAGTAATATGTAATATAGTAGTACATACATGTTGAGAGTAATATGTAATATAGTAGTACATACATGTTGAGAGTAATATGTAATATAGTAGTACATACATGTTGGGAGTAATATGTAATATAGTAGTACATACAGGTTGAGAGTTATATGTAATATAGTAGTACATACAGGTTGAGAGTAATATGTAATATAGTAGTACATACAGGTTGAGAGTAATATGTAATATAGTAGTACATACATGTTGAGAGTAATATGTAATATAGTAGTACATACATGTTGAGAGTAATATGTAATATAGTAGTACAAACATGTTGAGAGTAATATGTAATATAGTAGTACATACAGGTTGAGAGTAATATGTAATATAGTAGTACATACAGGTTGAGAGTAATATGTAATATAGTAGTACATACATGTTGAGAGTAATATGTAATATAGTAGTACATACATGTTGAGAGTAATATGTAATATAGTAGTACATACAGGTTGAGAGTATTAATATAGTACATACAGTGAGAGTACTACACATACAGTTGAGAGTAATTGTAATATAGTAGTACATACAGGTTGAGAGTAATATGTAATATAGTAGTACATACATGTTGAGAGTAATATGTAATATAGTAGTACATACATGTTGAGAGTAATATGTAATATAGTAGTACATACATGTTGAGAGTAATATGTAATATAGTAGTACATACAGGTTGAGAGTAATATGTAATATAGTAGTACATACATGCTGAGAGTAATATGTAATATAGTAGTACATACATGTTGAGAGTAATATGTAATATAGTAGTACATACAGGTTGAGAGTAATATGTAATATAGTAGTACATACATGTTGAGAGTAATATGTAATATAGTAGTACATACAGGTTGAGAGTAATATGTAATATAGTAGTACATACATGTTGAGAGTAATATGTAATATAGTAGTACATACATGTTGAGAGTAATATGTAATATAGTAGTAAATACAGGTTGAGAGTAATATGTAATATAGTAGTACATACATGTTGAGAGTAATATGTAATATAGTAGTACATACATGTTGAGAGTAATATGTAATATAGTAGTACATACAGGTTGAGAGTAATATGTAATAAAGTAGTACATACATGTTGAGAGTAATATGTAATATAGTAGTACATACATGTTGAGAGTAATATGTAATATAGTAGTACATACATGTTGAGAGTAATATGTATATAGTAGTACATACAGGTTGAGAGTAATATGTAATATAGTAGTACATACAGGTTGAGAGTAATATGTAATATAGTAGTACATACATGTTGAGAGTAATATGTAATATAGTAGTACCTACATGTTGAGAGTAATATGTAATATAGTAGTACATACAGGTTGAGAGTAATATGTAATATAGTAGTACATACATGTTGAGAGTAATATGTAATATAGAAGTACATACATGTTGAGAGTAATATGTAATATAGTAGTACATACATGTTGAGAGTAATATGTAATATAGTAGTACATACATGTTGAGAGTAATATGTAATATAGTAGTACATACAGGTTGAGAGTAATATGTAATATAGTAGTACATACATGTTGAGAGTAATATGTAATATAGTAGTACATACATGTTGAGAGTAATATGTAATATAGTAGTACATACATGTTGAGAGTAATATGTAATATAGTAGTACATACATGTTGAGAGTAATATGTAATATAGTAGTACATACAGGTTGAGAGTAATATGTAATATAGTAGTACATACAGGTTGAGAGTAATATGTAATATAGTAGTACATACAGGTTGAGAGTAATATGTAATATAGTAGTACATACAGGTTGAGAGTAATATGTAATATAGTAGTACATACATGTTGAGAGTAATATGTAATATAGTAGTACATACATGTTGAGAGTAATATGTAATATAGTAGTACATACATGTTGAGAGTAATATGTAATATAGTAGTACATACATGTTGAGAGTAATATGTAATATAGTAGTACATACATGTTGAGAGTAATATGTAATATAGTAGTAAATACAGGTTGAGAGTAATATGTAATATAGTAGTACATACATGTTGAGAGTAATATGTAATATAGTAGTACATACATGTTGAGAGTAATATGTAATAAAGTAGTACATACAGGTTGAGAGTAATATGTAATATAGTAGTACATACATGTTGAGAGTAATATGTAATATAGTAATACATACATGTTGAGAGTAATATGTAATATAGTAGTACATACATGTTGAGAGTAATATGTAATATAGTAGTAAATACAGGTTGAGAGTAATATGTAATATAGTAGTACATACATGTTGAGAGTAATATGTAATATAGTAGTACATACATGTTGAGAGTAATATGTAATATAGTAGTACATACATGTTGAGAGTAATATGTAATATAGTAGTACATACAGGTTGAGAGTAATATGTAATATAGTACATACATGTTGAGAGTAATATGTAATATAGTAGTACATACAGGTTGAGAGTAATATGTAATATAGTAGTACATACATGTTGAGAGTAATATGTAATATAGTAGTACATACAGGTTGAGAGTAATATGTAATATAGTAGTACATACATGTTGAGAGTAATATGTAATATAGTAGTACATACAGGTTGAGAGTAATATGCTTTCGTACATTAAGCTATCTTACAGCTAATTCTTATTAATTGAATTCCCGTGTTTATAATGGGTTTTAACCATGTGAAATTATAAAACAAATAATTCTTTGCCTTACATATAGCATTTTTTGCATAAATATGTTCATATAGAAAATGTATAATCCAATGTACAACATAAACATATTTAAACTGTATAAATATGAACAATTTACAACACATATTTGCAATTCATCATGCATACAAAGCGTTTTACAATATATTTTTATGTCTTTTAATATATATTTATATATGTGTATTAATAACTAAATATCCCTGTAATGCTCAAAACAACCAATTGTATTTATCATTAAAATGAGTTCACCATTAACATCTCGCCACCTGTCAATCAAACTCTAACATTAATATCGATCTACCAATCAGCGATCGATATATCTTGGTCGCTATTGTATTTTTTCGGTTAAAAGCTGAATGTCGAGGTACACATTACATTTCAACGTGTTTATTTAGATTTATTCGAATAAAAAATCTTCAACAATGGTTAAACAGTGTCCTTGGGATTAATGTAAATCAAACAGATGGTTTCCAGAATGATTATTTTCAGGCATAGAATGAATATCATTTCAAAAGCACACGCCAATCATCTGTACACTTTAATATACCGATGACACTTCAATAACAGAACAATAAAAGCCACTAGCCAGGTGAGTTTTTCAGTTTTTTTTTTTCAATAATGCTCAGTTCATTGGGTTAGCAAAAACCTTACATAGCGTCGCTGTCGTTCTCAAATCTCGTAGCTACAAAATGCCAACTTTTCAGGAGAGAGAAAAAAAACGTCACATTTTTATAACGATATTTTAGACATTGAAATTCTGTAAAAGTACCAAACAAATGAAGCTGCAAAATACAGCATAAGCCGTAGACACGTAAGTCATACTGATATTCAGAAATGGTAGCTACCATATTTCGTCACCACAGTTTTGTCATTTTTATGAGGTACGACAATACGTCCTGATAGGAAACCTCGTAGCTGCAAATATATAAATGTTTTTGTCAAATTTGTCCAAACGAAATGACGTACCTATAGGTGAAATGACGTAGCAATAAAAGCAATTCGTCAGGGTGAAAGGGCGTAGCTTTGAAACATGCATGATTTTATTGTTATTAAATCATTTTAAAGAAAAGCATAGCTTTCTAAGTAAATGATTGAATAGAGTATGCATAATGCATAATTAATTAGAAATTCCATCAAATAACAGTAATAGCTTTAAAATAATGAGCACTGTTTACCAAAAAAAAATGTTTTTTTATTTATCATAAGTATTATCTTTAAATTGCAACATAATAGTAATTTCCATAATGTACGATAAGAATGAACATTGTTTAACTACTAACGATTAACAGAATATCCTTTGACTTCCATGAAACACACTTTTTTAATGTTTATTCGCGACTACACAATTTCATGTTTTTCTACAATCGCTTCGACTTTTTACCCGACAAAAAAAGCCAACAATCAAGCTACAACAATTCGTCACATGGCTTTTTCAAGGGCTCTGATTGGTGTAGAGCTACGAGATATAGCCCAAAACACGCGCCAGACTTCATATATTCGGAAAAGACGGTAAACATTGTATTTTGGAGCTACGAAGTTTGAGAACGACAGCGACGATAGTTTGGCTGATAAATGGTATACAATGTTGTATGAAGAAGAAAGACATTTGCAGAACAACAGTGGATTTCAACATAGGGATTTGATTGTAAATCAGTATGAACTTTATGATAAGTACATATTTCCACAAAAGAAAAGAAATAAAGAACGTGTTAACTATTGTAATTAAAGACCAATATGTCTATTTACATGTATGTTTATACCATCATGCATACTAACTATTAAACATGCTAAATTTTCCTTTTTATTGAAAACTATATACCGGTATGCAGTAAAAGCAAACATTTTCTTGCAATATTTCTATGTATTTTTTAATGTGTTCTAATCATCCAGTTCATGCTGTTTTGGCAAAGACATACCAATCTTTCGTGCAATTCTTTCTTCACAATACAAAAGGATATCAAGGTGCCTGAACCACGTGACTTTTTCAGCTATATGTGGGACAATCGGATGTTAACAAAACGTCGCTTCAGGTAACGTTTTTGATAATTTCTTCATTATTTCAACACCATTTTCAAAAAAACAAAGACGAGTGCCCGGTCATTGTAAAAAGACACAACTTTGTTAAGTTTGCGCAAAATTAATTAAGTATTTTTTTCCAAAAAGTGCAACCGCGTGCTTGAAAACACATGAAGTGAAATGCTATGTGTGGTATATTTTTTGTTCAATCAACAAAAACAATGATTATAATATTGTCAAGGGTTAAAAAAAATAGGGCGGACATTGTAATTCTTCATAGATAAGCTACTTACATTGTATGTTTGCGCAAATACATCTAATGCTGAGTGTGTGTATATAAATGTTATACTGCTATGTGTGGTACACATTTTTTAAATGCTATGTGTGGTATACAAAAATTTGCCCGTCAGTTCTGCATTTAATCTGAACACAGTTTTGTAAGAATCTAGAACATATACTTTAGTCTGTCCTGAAAATATATCAAATTAACCAAATGTTACATTATGGAATACTGAAAAAATCGTGTAATGATTAAACAATTTATGTTTAACTGAACATATTTCTTATATAAAAGCATACATGTTATGTTGAAATATAATATTTCTTTGTTTCACTTATTGTTTTTAAATAAAAATAATGATTGATATTTCTGCCTGATTATTGAATGTGGTCCTTTTTTTTCATTAATGACAAAGAAAATAAGAGCACATGCTTTAAAATGGGTTTTACTTCTATTGTTTTTCAGACTTAAAAAGGATTAGTCGAAAGATCTGTAACGCTTTTAAGGTTCAAAGCTGTGTAAGAACTACATGAACACCATCAAACCACACGGAAGGTGATATGCGGCAAGTTAATTATCAAAACCACAGTGACAGAGACAGGGACCAGCTCCATTCTGTGATGTTTATGGAAAGCTATTTCAACTAACTATGCAAACATACCATTTAACATGTATTTTTGCATAAGCAAAACAAAATGTGTGTATTGATATGTGTGTATATTTATAGGTTTTGTATCTATGTTATTACTAAAATTGATTAAATGAATGTAAAATCTGATTATGTGTGTTCATAAAACAGGTGTTTCATAACAAATAACAATTTAAATCCAATGATGCTTGTTTGTGGTCTATTCCAATATCATCTCCATATGAACATCTTCGAATGCAATAATGCTTGTTTGTGGTCTATTCCAATATTATCTCCATATGAATATCTTCAGTATATCAAAATAACACGTCATTAATAATAACATTACTTTATAACTAGCATGCACATGTAACAATAGAAATTAAAGCACCAAATACATAAAGAAGTACATTGGTATTCAAAAAGAAATTGTAATCAGTCAATTTATGAATTTGCAAATCTTGCTATTCAAACATATGAATGCTCCAATTAAGTCATAACAAATGATCATCGCCAAAACGTCTTGACTTGTGAGGGTTATTATACCAACAAACATATTGAATTGCATCAATACTTCATTTACTCAAATTCAAATGAAATCTGAATAACTGAAAATAGTTTGAGATGTTTAATGAAAATACTCATTCGCTCCGGTCATGAAAGGGCGCTGCAAGATCTTGTTACCACTGCACCAAGTAATAAACATTGAATCATATAATGTTGTTCAATATGTTGAAATGTCAAATTTTTAAGTAATGTTTACTTTGATTGTTTTCTTTCTCTGCAATACTTGCACCAACTGGTAATAAAACAAACAGTCATTTAAACTTTGGAACATTTGCTATACATGTTTGTATATGACAACTTTTAATTGATCAAGATATCAGTACGTCTCTTGAAGGTGTTTCCAAAAATACTTTAATCTCCCTGAAAAGAACAAAATACAAATGAAATAAACTGTTAAACTTAAAAAAAATAATAGCATGCGTGATATATCAGATAGCTCAATAGGATTTAGATACGAATACATGATTTTCCAGAAAAAAAATGTTATTGATCCCAGTGTCTATTTGTTTTAAAATGCTGTATGATCTCTTTATGCTTATTTAATAACTATCATTACAGTCAAAAATTCCTACATATTCCTGCTTAAAAACACACAACTAACACTTTTTGTAGTTTTGTTGCAATAATATTCCCATGACATCTTGCACAAACAATCCTTACGATTTTGTGTATTAAACAAATGCATTAGTTGGCAGTAACAATTCACTGAAAATTCTACATTTTGTAACAATCAATTTTATAGAAACAAACAAGAAAAAGTTTGCCCAACGGAACTATTTCCCTGTCCGTGCGTGGTTGGCTTTGTGTTATGAGATCCCCGACCGTGTTTTGACCTCTCTGCCACACTGTTCGCAAACAAATGGCATTCTAAAAGTAAACAAAATATGAATATAAGTTATCGACAATCATGATAATTTTGAGTAACATGAACGTCGTGATTATCATATTTAAGGCGCGAAAAACACTACCAATAATGTTTATTGACCAACTTTTGTTATTCAGACTGACTTACAATATTATTGACGTTTATGTCAATCTTTCGATTCTCTAGTTTAGTTTGTATACCACACATAGCATTTAAAAAAATTGCCCCACACATAGCATCATAACATTTTCATACACACACTCCGAATCAATGTATTTGCGCAAAGATACAATGAATGTAGCTTCTCTATAAAGAATTACAGTGTCCGCCCTATTTTTTAAACCCTCGACAACATTGTAATCAACGTTTTTGTTGATTGAACAAAAAATATACCACACATAGCATTTCACTTCGTGTGTTTTCAAGCACGCGGTTGCACTTTTTGGAAAAAAATACTTAATTAATTTTGCGCAAACTTAATAAAATGGTTTTGAAATAATGAAGAAATTATCAAAAACGTTACCTGAAGCGACGTTTTGTTTACATCCGATTGTCCCACACATAGCCGAAATAGTTACGTGGTTCAGGCACCTTGGATATACTATTCATCAACTCTATCATGTCCCATGACTCAAATCGTATGTTTAGGATACAAGTTTAAAAAATACAGTTTAACTTACCTCTTGCTTGGCTTAGGTTTTTCTCTGTTATTCATGTGCCACCCGTATATCGAAGTATCCAGACGACCTGCTTGTTCTATTTCTTTTATTAAAAATTCAATTTCATTATTTTAATGTTTCTATTTTTTACATAAAAAGTTTATGGTTAAAAGTTTTAAAATAATTCAATACTTTATCCATATTAAAACTTACAATTATGTCTTGATGCAATTAATGTCATACAACAACAATGATCACATTCGATTACAGATTCAGACCCCAACCCCTTGCCCAGTCAAACCGACCAATGCCAGTAAAACCAACAACCGCTAGTAAAACCAACCACTGCCAGTATAACCAACCACTGCCAGTAAAACCAAACACTGTAAGTCCAACCAACCACTGCCCATAAAAACCATCCACTGCCATTCCAACCAACCACTGCCAGTCCAACTAACCACTGCCAGTAAAATCCAAAACTGCCAGTTTAACCAAACACTTCTAGTTCAATAAACCACTGCCAGTTAAACCAACCACTGCCAGTTCAATCAACCACTGCCAGTTCAACCAACAACTGCCAGTCTAACCAACTACTGCCAGCTCAACCAGCCACTGCCAGTGAAACCAACCTCATCTAGTCCAACCAACCTCTGTGAGTTCAATCCACCACAGCCAGTTGATCCAACCACTGCCAGTCCAACCAACCACTGCCAGTCTAACTAACCACTGCCAGTTCAATCAACAACTGCCAGCCCAACCAACCACTGCCAGTCCAACCAACCACTGTCAGTTTAACCATCCACTGCCAGTCCAACCAACAACTGCAAGTCCAACCAACCTCTGCAAGTCCAACCAACCACTGCCAGTTTAACCAACCATTGCAAGTCCAACCAACCACTGTCAGTCCTACCAACCTCTGCCAGTAAAACCAATCACTGCCAGTTCATCAAACCACTGCCAGTGAAACCAACCACTGCCAGTTTAACCAACCACTGCCAATTAATCCAACCACTGCCAGTTCAACCAACCACTGCCAGTTCAACCAACCACTGCTAGTCCAACCAACCACTACAAGTTTAACTAACCACTGCCAGTTCATCCAACCACTGCAAGTCAAAACAACCACTGCCAGTTCATCCAACCACTGCCAGTTCAACCAACCACTGCCAGTGAAACCAACCACTGTCAGTCCAACCAACCACTGCCAGTCAAACCAACCACTGCCAGTTCAACAAACTACTTCAAGTTTAACCAACCACTGCCAGTTCATCCAACCACTGCCATTGAAACCAACCACTGCCAGTTTAACTTACAACTGCCATTTCATCAAACCACTGCCAGTTCAAGCAACCACTGCCAGTTCAATCAACTACTGAGAGTTAAACCAACCACTGCCAGTTCATCCAACTACTGCCAGTCAAACCAACCACTGCCAGTTCAACCAACCACTGCCAGTTCAACCAACCACAGCCAGTTCAGCAAGCCTAGAGATTTCAACAGTCATTCGTCTGCCCCTGAAAGAGAGATCATATTTCAAGTTTCAAAGTTAGTAAAAAACAAAATATGATAATCATATTTGGTTAGTTGTATGATGGACATCAAAATCAATGTAACAAGTAGCTGAAATATGATGTTCTTTTAAAAGATTAGGTAACAGCAGAGCTGTCTTCATCGATATCTTTATTATAAATTTACACAGTAAACGTGTGTCTAGGAAACAACATTCTTTTTAACTGGAATGTTAGCCGCGTGGCTGAGAAAAACATGTTACTTCACTTTCGTTTGAAAAACGAAAATGAAAAACATGGTTGGATTAATATGTTTGTGGTTCTGTGAATAATCCCAGGGGGGGGGGTTAACTTCCTATATACGGGTATATAGGGGTGTGCCGAAAATATGGGGTGTTTTGTTCGACTAAAATTATAGATATGGGTATGGTTTTGAGCATCTAAGTATAGATATGGGTATTGAAATTAGTAATTTGCATGTATATAAATGCATATAGATTTGAAAGTATCAGTATCAAAATGGGTATGATAAATGCCATTCTTGTATATAAATGGGTATCAAAAAGTAAATTTCAGTAGCGAGAAAGCTGCAGAACTTGACTGTTTTTATCTGGTGTTCAAAGAACCCCTAACCAAGAAGTTCTAGTGATAATGACTATGGACGTAGAAGTGTGACAATGGAACCTTTTGCGTCCAGTGATGGTACACGAAAGTCTGTCCGCAAGAGGAAGGCAATATTTTACGAATCGGTGTATCAATAATAACAAGGGATGCAAGAGGTTAACCGGTTAACCGGTTAACCTACCGAAACGACCAGTTAACTGGTTACAATTTCGGACAAAGGTTAACCTGGAAAAAAATATTTGATTATTTTTGTTCATGGAATAATACGTACGATTTTACTGTTTTCGCGTGACATACTGCCAAATTGCGCTGGCGACTAGTTAGAACAACATGCCGCATGATCGACGGTAATAAATAACGTGTCAACAATCAAAGTAATAAAACAATTAATCAATACCTTTGTGATAAAAAAAATAGGCGGTACGTTTTGATTACTGACACTATTGTTTTTTTTGACTCGCTGAAAGTTAACTAGCGAACTGCGGTGAGTGGGAGCTATTAGCGAAGACGTAATTGACACGTTTATTGAACTCGCGATAAAAACAGTTGAGACATTAGACGGCTTATTTTGATGTTTTGTTTACCAATACCCAACACTGATTGCTCGCAAAAATACCGTGTTTATAAGAATTTTTTTTTATCAAGAATTGCATCCGTAGTTGAAATCTTGAAAAGTTAACGTTCTTTTGTTTATCAAAAATTAATATAATTATGATAATATTACGTCTAATGATTCCACCATTACCGTCCGATGAAAGTGTTATGAAAGAAAGCAAACTATTAACTTATTAAATAATTAAACATCAATTAAAAATAGATACAAAATAAAACCGTTGAATTTAGTATTTGTGTAATTGCTTAAAATTTTCTCGCTATGGTACGTTAACAAACATACGTAACTATCAGTATTTGAGATCATTATACTTAGTTACTTCGATATTAAATAAATGTACTGATTATATTAAACATTCAACTTACATATCGTGCAAAATTAATTTAATTTGCATTCGTGTTCTTTATTTTACCCACATTTTTTAATTGTATAATGAAAATCAAACGATACTACTTCGGCTACAAACGCTAAAATGCAAACAACAAAATATGTAAGTATCGAATAAGAAGAGATGCGAATTCGTTGGACACACATGACCCCCTTTACGTCAAATAGAAAGGGAAAAAAACGTTTCTATATTAAGCCAATTTGAGATTTGAGTTTCAAAAATTAAAACAGAATGAACACATCATGTTTGTGAGCGATACGACGCGAACGTAAAATAAGCGGCCCAACCAAAAATAAGTTAATAACACGTGAAAATGATCATTGTGTAGTTTTTAAATGTTTTACCCCTGTGCATGTACGCAGGAAAACTAAATAAAATTTATAGAATACATTTACAAAATTATTAAAATAAATTGTACACTACATTTTATTACGAAACTGGCATGTTATCAACGCAAGCGATTTCAAATTTGAAATAACTTTTGTTTCTACAGAGCTGTTCGAGCGGTATGAAATTTTGTACGTACTCTAAATCCATTTCACTACTTAAGGCGTTTCGGTTAACCGGTTAATAACCGGTTACGGGAAAAGGTTAACCGGTTAATGATTTTTGTAACCTCTTGCATCCCTAAATTAATAACCACATAAAAGTACAAAGCTACGTGATATATTAAATGTGTTTTGAAAATCACAATATACTTATGAGGACAAAGTTGACCTTTGAACATTAGCCAATTATTGTGTTGTATGACTACAATATAGACATATTTTTGAATTGCAAAGTTGTATGATACTTATATGACATTTACAAATAATATATATAATAGCAAATTCAATAACTATCATGTTATTGATATGATATAGATTAAAATTCTAGTATGAAATGGGTCGACTTTATCAAAATTCTTGTATTGAAATGGGTCCACTTTCTCAATGATATCGTATGCAAATGGGTCTGCTTTTCAAAAATCTTTTATCAAAATGGGTCTACTTTATCAGAGTTCCGTTATAAAAATTAGTTATTTTTCGGAAGTTTCAGTGGGACTCCCCAACTCTAAAATTTGGGAAGTTACCCCCCCCCCCCCCCCCCGGGAATAATCAGATTCATGTTCACATTGTTTATTTATTATGTCTGTCACCCGTCACCATTTTACTGTAATGGCACAAACGTGAGATGGGCGATATCGAAATGTAAACATATTTTATTATAAATATAGGATCTGACATGAGCTGTCATATCATACCATCTTTTATTAAACGAGTTCAGGAATTTTGTTAGTAAGCGAGCCTTTGGCGAGCTTACTAACGAATTTCCTGGACGATCTATTATATCACATTCTTAACCAGAGAGCAATTTACGAGTTCAATACTTCTTAACAAATATTTTGACCCAGATATTTTGACAATCGCATTGCCTACCACTGGAATGTCAATGTTGCCCGCTTGAAATAGTTCCGAAACAAATATCAAAAATGCCAACCATATCGCATGTTTTAATCATCAAGTGAATAATTTTTGTATATCAATGAAGGAAATAGACATGCATCGAAGTTGATTTAAAATAACAAGCAATAAACGGATAAATCATTCAATAACATCTACAATATAAAGAAGTGAAGAAGAAATACAAGCATTAAACAACGCCATTCCTATGACGTCATATTAAAGAGTACTGCGATTTCGCGAATGTAGGTTACTATAGTCAATCGAAGTTTTGAATATTACACAAAATAAAATATCAGTCGCTATCGCTTTCTACAATAATTCTGCGGCGTTTTTGTGGTGTTTCCTGCCTCTCACAACTTGGAAATGGCGATGGACATTCGTTGCTCGGAGCTGAATTGATGTTGATGTTAAAAGTTCCTCCAAAATGCTTCCAGCGATTTTGTTATTCAAACCACCATGAAACGTGTACTGAGAAGCATGTGCACTTTTTGCGACTGACATCTGGTTCAACTGAGAAAACGGCATTTGCTGGAGATTGCTGGTGTTCGCCAAGATATTGGAGATGCTTTTGTGTTGCTGTTCACTGATGTGGCTGATGTGGCTGTAGTTATTGATGGACTGCAAGTTTCGATGGCCAGTGATCTGCATGATGTGGTTTTGCGGAACGTTGTTCTCAGAAAGTTTCTGGACATGATGCTTTCTAGCACTATGGTTCGTCAGACGTTTTTCTTCAGGGAGACCCGCTGCTTTCGCCATTCTCTTCAATATAGAGGTAGTTTTATTTTGTCCGATAGGTTGACTTTTAAACCATTGATTACAAGGTTTCATGTTTGACTGCATCTTGTGGGTTGCAATATAAAATGGGTCAGATGGTTTACAATAATCAGCTGGTCTTCTACTCACAAACTCCTTGTAAATTGTAACAGGACATTTTTCGCCCACAATATCATTTGCCCCAGGTCGCACCAACACATACTTCTGTGCTCATCGCTGCCCCGAAAGCCAAAATATAAAGTGTTAAGAACCACAAGGAATTTATAATGCTCTCCGGGGTGGATTTTCCTAGTTGGTAAGTGGTCCATAGCAGGTCGATTTTGCTCATCGCTGCCCCGTAAGCCAAAATATATAGTGTTAAGAACCACAAGGAATTTATAATGCTCTCCGGGGTGGATTTTCCTAGTTGGTAAGTGTTCCATAGCAGGTCGATTTCATTATAAGTGATTTAATCTGCTCGCTGGGGATTATTTCATAGACCCTCACGTTTCAGCTGTTTTTGTTTGGCCTGCAACACATCCTTTAATTTCACATTTTCCGAACCATGAATCAGAGAATATTTGTAGTTCTGATCCCGCAAATATCGTTCAAAACTGCCAAGGAATGCGCGGAGTGTTGTTGGTTCGTTGTTGGAACCGTCTGATGTTTTCACACTAAGCAAAAATTTGCATAATACTTCGCATAACTCATTTGGTGGCATTTCGGATATATCGTTCGTGATATGTTGTGTTTGTAGAAAGGCAGAAAGTAATTTCATGTTAGAAAACGTTTTAGATTGGGTATTTTTGTTCTTTTGCTTGACTACAAAATCATTTACATCATCATCGGCGATTGTTGCAAACCTGTTCGAGCTGTCAGAATTCGTTTCCTCACTAATCAAACTCAGCCTGGATACGGGTAGATCAACCTCGTAATCGCTGCCATCGATCGAAACTGTGGACAGTACATCTTGTTCTACGTTTTTTGTGCGATTACAATGCCTTAACCCCTTCCGTCGATTTTGACAGATGCGCCTAACGGTATCGCTAAGATTTTCGACGCCATATTATTGACAAACAATGTGGAGGAATACATGACATATGTAAATTTGTAATCCGGAAAGCCAATAGAATTGATCGAAGGTTATATGACGCATGTGTGAGATAAAAATAGATGTAATGGTTATATTACATGGGAAACAAGGTATAGCATGTGATAAATATATTTATTAAATTCAGTTAAGAACTTCAATACCACTTGAGTATGTTTTGAAGCTTTTGATATTTTCCGCAAAACTGCCTTCACCTGCTTTGGAAAAAAACCATCCAGCTTTTAATAAAAGAGCCAGCCCTCTCACCCCCCCCCCCCCCAAAAAAAAAAACAAAACAAAACAACAACAACAAAAATAACAAGAACAAACAAACAAACAAGACACTGTTAGTCTATTTAACTCTCCAAAGAACATGAATTAAGTCCAAAGTGTTATAGATATACAATATATCTATAACACAACGCTTTCATATTCAGCTCATAATTACAGACACAGAACTGATATTTGCACTAGTTCTAAAGGAAAGGAATTTCTTTATGAGCATTCAATAATAATTAACAGATTCTGTTTTTTCATTTAAATTACTGTATTCATAATACATAAATCTAGTTTCAGTGTGAAAATTTTGATTAATTTATTGCAGCTTCAAATCGTGGGCTCCACGAAGACTATCGCAACTCACTTTTTAAAAAAAAATACAGGAGAAGCAAAAAACGTTTAATGTTTCTTACTACTTTTGTTCAAGACAGAAGTTAACAATAGTTAAATCAACCTTAACTTTAATAATTATTATATTTTGAACTATTTTTGAGATAAGATACTTTTGCTGGAAAAATGCTAAATTTGTTGGTTGGTTTTCCACGACAAAGTATCGTAAATGGAGTAACGACACTTTTGCATGCACAAAAAAAATCAAAATGGGAACAATTTTTTAATACCAAAACTATCGTGTGTGATTTTTATGTTGTTGAAGTTTTCAGCTGCTATAATTAAAAAAGATTTGTCTGCTTTAATTTTGGCAACTGTTATAATCATTTTTAATGGCCAAACTTACAGTAAGTTCAGGAAAATCTAAACAGAAACTGTTAATATTTAATATTTTGCCACTTTTATTCAATAAATCTTTAACAGTATGAAACATTTATTCAAACAATATTGATTATTTTAAATAGTGTTTTTCACTTAACAATTGATACAAATAAATAATAATGGAAATATTTTGGAAATGTATCAGTAATTAAATATTCAGCTCGCTTTTAGTTGATGTTGTACTAAAATACTTGTACAAGTATTTATTTATTTTGCATACTTATTTCTGAAAGATTATAATATGTATATATTCACATAAATCTAATACATAAATGGGATGTATTTTTAAATATATAGTTATTTAAACTAAAATTTTGAATCAGTATTAATATACAATATTGTCAAGGCTATTATCATAATTATTTGATGGTTAAAATGATAATGCTTTGATGATTCCTGAAATTTGGCTTATTTTAGAATGTTATGGGACAAATATCCTTTTGAAATCCTTTTAAGTAAAAATTTATTCCCATTCTACACTAGCGATAGTTAACTAACATCAACAGTACTGCACTATTTCCAGTATATAAAAACAATCTTACATTTCTTATTCTTATGACTTTTTTACAAGTTTCGATATTAATTGAATATAATTTTTAAGGATTGGAATAAGTGTAATCCATAGTGACAGCGTTTCATGAAATTACCAGAGACGGTAAGTTAATCAATTACAAATATCAAAATTACAAAATGGCGAGCTTACACCTGTATATGAAGAGACTGTTACCCTACTCATGAGGCAGAAGAAGAAAAAATCAATGGTGCGCTCTTTCAAGAAGGTAGTCTGCTCAAAGACCTATAATGTCTCTTTAATTTTTAAGTGCTAATTAGAATGCAACTCATCCCTCATTATGAGCATTGTGCTGGGTCTTGGTATGTCTCTGTATTGTGTAAAGACACAGAGATTTACAGTTGATTCATCACCTTCATAACACATCTTAAATTGATTACGATAACTGATGTCCATTTTTATGGTTTAAAAATGAAAATCAATCTTCCTTTTCCCGCTCGACTGTACCATTGAAATACAAATGTATTCTATAAACACGCCTTACAGTCATAGAAGTTATCATAGGACGTCTATTCAACTTTACTATTCCCTAGAAAACATGCAACACCATTCCCAAGACTATCAATCAATTTTGTCAACTTGTCTCACAATTCATAAGACTATTGATCTCACTTTGACTATGTATTTGAAAACTTACTTCAACATCACTATTCCCTTGAAAGGCTGTGACTCACTATTCCCTACACTACAAACTTCATCTTCACTATTCCCTAAACAGCCTACCTCAACTTCACTATCCCCTATACAGCCTACCTCAACTTCACTATTCCCTATACAACTGATCTCAACTTCACTATTCCTTAGACAACTGATCTCATCTTCACTATTCCCTAGACAACAGACTTCAATATCACTATTCCATTGACAAGCTGCCTCACTATTCCCTAGACAAATAACCTTAACTTCACTATTCCATAGACAATAGACCTCATCTTCACTATTCCCTAAACAACTAACCCCAACTTCAATATTCCCTTGACAACTGACCACAACTTCACTATTCCCTAGAAAACTGACCTTAACTTAACTATTCCCTAGACAACTGACCTCATCTTCACTATTCCCTTGACAAGCTGCCTCACCATTCCCTGCACAACAGACCTTAACTGCACTATTCCTTAGACAACTGACCTCAACTTCACTATTCTCTAGACAACTGGCCTAAACTTGACTATTTCCTAGAATACTGACCTCAACTTTACTATTCCCTTGACAAGCTGCCTCACTATTCCCTTCACAACCTTCCTTTACTGCACTATTCCCCAGACAACTGACTTCAACTTTACTATTCTATAAACTAGTTGTCTCACTTTCGCTAAACGTTTGACCTCAACTTCACTATTCTGTAGACATTTTGCCTCACCACCCCATTGACTATCAACCTCAACTTCACTATTCTTTTGAATTGCTGCCTCAATATTCATTATTCTAATGACCTCAACTTCACTATTCCCTAGACTTCTTGCCTTACTATTCCCAAGACTACCAACCTCAATTTTCTATTATTTTCCCTATCTACATTGACCTCAGTATTGCCTATTACCAACTTTTATTCCTTCATTAATCAAACTACCAACATCCACTTCAATATTCCATTGCCTGTCTACCTCATATTAACTATGCCTTTAGTTACTGATCTCATGTTCACTGTTCATAGAGTAACGACTCCAACTTCGCTTTTCATTGGACTACCAATGTCCACTTCACTATCACTTTGTCTCCTTACCTCAACTGCTCTAATGTTAAGTCAACTTTTGCATTTGAATTTCAGATTTATCAAAGTAATATCATCGTCAATAATCATTGACGATATCAATACATTCTCTGGATCTTTTAAATGATTGTGATCGAAGCAATCACCTTGTTCATTCTCCTAATCATCATGATTTTCATTATCAACAGCATAAGCATTATCATTATATTTGTCAATTTAAGAGTAATTGGTATCAACAACTCTATGATCTTTGGTATTATCAGAAAATTGAAAGTTTCATGCTGGGAAAATATCAATATTTATTCAATTGTAGAAAAAATCGCTTTTGTCCAAGTTTTCTAGGTCTATATCCTTAATTATTTCTTTTAGGCCATATATTTCACCTGATACACCTAAAATGTCCGGTACAAAGTAACATGCATTTTGTTTCAAACAAACTTTACAGGTATATTCACTGTTATGCACCCAATATCAAATATGATTAATTGATAATTTTATGAAAGTTGATATATCATTTAGATATATTTTAAGTTATAATTTTAAAATGTTATTTAGTTTTCATTTAAAAGTAATATAGTTAAATTTGCTGTGTTGTTATTAAAGATTAATGAAGCCGAATTTACATAATATTATTAAATCATACCCAGTCATCTTATAACTTTAAGACTATATCCTTGAGCTAACAATGACAGCTTATGTGTAAGAAATAATTCGTGTACGTTATAGTTTGTTGTCGAATAACCCACGGCCGGAAGTTTAGATGCGTAGGGATTAAATCACGAGTGCGAAGAACGAGTGATTAAAAACCACGCATCTTCACTTCAGGCCGTGGGATATTCGACAACAAACTATAACGTACACGAATTATTTCAATTCTAACACGGTTCTTACTAAAAATTTATACAATTATCTTATTTTTCTTGTGTACTATTTTATGTGAAGTTTCGCCCATAAAGATATCTTTCGGCTGTTCTGTCGATCATATCTTCGGCCTCAATAACAGCCAAACTGGATTATTAAGCTGGTGGAAAATGTATCGGCATGTTTTGTTTAGTTACAGCGCGTGCTTTCAGTGTATAAGCTCCGCCCATGATTATTGCAGAATAACCCATTGACGATTTTCTTCTGTGTTTATATGAAATTTGGCACTTGCCATGTATAGCCTTTATATCACTTCATTTTTATGGTTGAAAAAAATCACCTTTAAAATAAAATAGTACCGGTAATAATTGTATATCGCTGATGTTTTTTCCTTACAATTTTCTGCATCCTTTCACCTACATACATTTCAATGAGTATGAACCTAGTTACCAATCTTGTGGGACATATGACAGTGTTGGCCATAATACATCGCTATAGGGTCTTTATGTCGCGTTTGCCTTGTTTTTAATGCGGATTTTGAATGAATTTTGCAAATGATTTTTTTTATTTAGTACGTTTCTTTATCACATTCAATACCCTGTTTCCTATGTTATATAACCATTACACATTTTTTTATTACACATGTGTAATACAACATTTTTAAGCGTTTTTATTGGCTTAGTTTTCGTTCATTGACCAATCGCATTTTGTTATTTTGCTTAAATGACATTGCAACGTCAAATGACTTCACGAAATGTAAACAACATTTTGGATTTATCATTTTGTTTGCGTAAATATTTAATTAATTTGCTCATTTAAAAGCATGTGATAAAAAAGATCTCGCTTATTAACAAAATTCCTGAACTCGCTTTATAAAATATGGCATGATATGACAACTTGTGCCAGATCCTATATTTACAGACCTAAAAACATTTGTTTTGTAAACTGGCAAAAAAGTAAATTATGCTTCGATGTTGACATTTCTACAATATAACCCTAATTTAAACAAAGCTCCAAACCCATACCGACACATTTATTCATAACAGTTGCAAAACTAAAAATGTTCCTACATTTTGTATAAACAAATCTACAGAAAAAGTAAGGATTTCCCCAATTCCTATATCTTTAAGTACAAAGATTGTCTAACAGTTTTCAGATTATAATTCAACTCTTTTTGAAGACAATACAGAACGTTTTTTTATTTTGCTTACCGGTAGTTAAGGTATTTGTTAAAATGGGAAAATTTCAGTTATTCAACTGGGCCTACTGGCCGGAAAACTCTCCAACATTTTAATGTTTCTTAGTAAAGCTCAATTAAGGAGAAAACCTGAGTAAGACATCTAGGAAAAAACAGATTTCAAACAGTAATGATGGATGCAGAGTCTAAAGTGCAATGATCGTTCTGAACAGAAAACAGAAAAAAAATCAACAAAAGGAAATGAAATGCAGTTTGTTTACTAATTTGAAAAACCATGACTATAACAATGCTGAAAAAAAATAAAAAAAATCCATGTACGAAGTTTTAACATTTTCCAGTAAAAACACAAGTTACGATAGTTTTGCATGTAATAATTATCATAATGTAATACATTTTTTGTATGCAAGACTATCGTTACTTAAGTTACGATAATCTTGAAGGAAAAAAACCATATCTTTTTTAGTTACGATATTTCTGCGCTGTAAGCATTTCAACTATAAAGATTTGAAATATAGTGCTAGTAATTTTACAGTATATCTATATCATTAAATCAAAGCGCCGTAGGCGCTGAAGGCCTGGGGCTAGATTTAGGGTGCTTGGTAAGAAGTGTAGTGACTAAACTGTAGTAAATGTAAACGGATCCACGCTATTTTGCTGCCAGATACAGTGTACATGTATGCTGATGTTATGAAGTTGAAGGTTTTATATGATACTCGTGCTTAATATGTTTATCTAGTTTTAAACACTTCGACCTTTAAGGTAAGGTCATTCAATGGTCAAGGTCATCATAAAATAGGTCAGTGGGAAGGTCTGGTCCAAAGGGGAGTTTTGGACAAAAATAAAGTATATCCAATCATGAACCACAAAGTTAGAGCATGGTCCAGCCTTGTCAGGAAGGACTAAACAGGCGAAATTGAGAAAGTATTGTAAGTTTGAAGAGGATATCTTTGATAGTCTTTGCGGAAATTGACATTTACAGACAACTAAACAAACGCGGACGCCGTCTACCTGGCTATGACAATAGCGGTGGTTTTGTTCTATAAGTCGAGCTAAAAAGGTAGATATTAATTAAGTTATGTGTGACTGGTAGACTATTTTCAGTCAATATAATGACAATCATGGCATTTTGAAAGGTAAGTGCTAATGATAATGAAATGTTTGAAAATGGTTTTGAGATCAATCTGAAGGCAGGGCAAAGTTAACAATACCATCGTAATAAATGAACAAGTACTTAGTGCTGAGATCAATTTAATGAATACAATGTTTCAACAACCTGTAGAACATGGAAGGTAATTGTTTTTAATATCAAAGCTTAATATAACTTGACATAATGAACTAACTTATAATCTAGCTCTACAAAATGATTTTAAAATGTTTGGAACAAGAATGGTATCATGCAATGTTCGTTCTTTTGTGTGAGTATTAACATATGTACTGTAAATGTACAAGGGCTAAATAACAAAGATAAATGCACTAAAAGTTTCAAATGGTTAAACAAAAAAGGTATTATAAGTCTTTTTTATACAGGAAAGTCACCTAAAACATACCTTAGCAAAAACATTAAAAAGTGGTTGGGACGGAGATATTTATCTTAGCGGACAACATACAAATAAACAAGGCATCGCTTGTCTGAGTAAAAGTCATACAGGAATAACAGTGGATTACTTGAACGTAATAATGATTGGCAGACAAGCAAGTATAGATATAAAAATACACGAAACACAATTAACATTAATGAACGTTTACGGTCCGAACATAGTCTGAGAGGATTTCAATATTGTTCTTAACCCATTATTAGAGATATAAGAAATGGAAATCTTTAAAGTACCTTGGGCTATTTCAGGTTGTATTTCATGCAGTTAAAGTTCAACTATCGAGTGATCATTCATAAATCCTGGTTTTATGTTGCATGTTTCGATAATGTTGCAATAGACTCGCATATTTAAACAAATCTTATCTCCAAAATATTGCTGGTTTTGTGTTTGAGTGCCAGGTGTATTTTTTTTCATTATGATTAACTGTATGCCATATGTTTATGTAATTGTAGTTTTCAATTATGTTATTCAAAATGTTCTTTTTTTTTAAAGTAAATAATAGCTTTTGAAAAGATACACAATATCAAACACAAATATAACAGGTAATAACCTATACAGTTTAAGATAACAAAGATGCAAATCCACACACCTTATGGGAAATAATTAAAGCAAGATACTTAACACAACAATAAGATGCAAGTCATTTAAAACAAGAGGGCTGTTAGGCCCTAAGGCGCTCACCTGAGAGCAAAAGGTACTAGACTATTCTGGACAAATGCAAGCTGATTCATGAAGATAAGACCAAAAAAGTGACTTTCAACATGTTTTTTTTATATTTGACCTAGTGACCTAGTTTTTAATCTCATATGACCCATTTTCAATCTTCGCTAAGATTTCATTGGGACAAAATAATGTTTTGACCAAGTTTCATGTAGATTGGCCAATAAATGTGGCTAATATAGCGTCAACAAGTTTTCAATAAAGCCATATAAGGACAACTGTCCCCCCCCCCTTCCGGGCGGCGATATTTTTCAACGTATTTTAACCATTTTCAAACTCAGCAGAGCTATCGTTAGAATAAATGTTCTGATCAAGTTTCATGAAGATTGGATAATTATTGCGACTTCTAGTGTTAACATTACTAAATAGCCATATTAGGAAAAATGCCACGCCCCCTTGCGGCCATGTTTTAAACGGACATAAACCATTTTCAATCTGAGCCCAGATATCATAAGTACAAATATTCTGACCAAGTTTCATAAGCATTGGACCACAAATGTGACTTTTAGCGTTATAACAAGGTTTTACTATAGCCATGTAAGGAAAACTGGCCCGCCACCTGGCAGCCATGTTTTTCAACAGACCAGAACCATTTTCAAACTCATCTGAGATATGGGTTGTAGAAATGGACTAAGTTTCATGAAGATTGGACAATAAATGTGACTTCTAGAGTGTTAAAAAGGTTTTACTATACACTAAAGCGATATAAGGAAAACTGCCACGACCACTGGCGGTTATGTTTTTCATTCAACTGGAACCATTTTCGAACGCATTGAAGATTTTCTTGAGAAACATGTTTTGACGGACAAAAAATGTGACTTCTAGAGTGTTAACAAGGTTTTACTGTAGCCATTTAAGGAAAAACTGGCACGCCACCTGGCAGCAATGTTTTTCAACCAATTGAAACCATAATTGATTTCGTCCAAGATATCATTAGAACAAATTTTCTGACTAAGTTTCATGAAGATTGGACAATAAATTTGACTTTTACAGTGTGAACAAGATTTACTATAGCCATAATAGGAAAACTGCCCTGCCCCCTGGCGGCAATGTTTTTCTTCCAACCGGAACCATTTTTGAGCTTGTCAAAGATTTCATTGGGACACATGTTCTGACCAAGTTTCATGATGATTGGACAAAAAATGTAACTTCTAGAGTCTTAACAAGGTTTTATAATAGCCATATTAGGAAAACTGCCACGTCCCCTGGCACGCAGGTTTTTCAACGACAAGAAGCATTTTCAAACTCCTCCAAGATATTAATGGGACACATGTTTTGACCAAGTTTCATGAAGATTGGACAATAAATGTGACCTCTAAAGTGTTAACAAGGTTAATGTTGACGCTGCATGACAGACGACGCACAATAGGCGATCACAAAAGCTCACCATGAGAAAGTTGTGCTCAGGTAAGCTAATAAAAAAAGTAACACACAAACTTGAAAATGAAGCCATAAAAGTCATTGAAGGTCTTGAAAAACAGAAGAAACACAAATTATACCACCTCCATTGTAGAAGGAAATTCTTACAAAAATGAAATGTGCAGCTCCTTGAGATACACATGCATGACAAATATCAAGTTGCTATCTTCAATATTGCAAGAGTATTCATAAAATAAGCGATTGGGGCCACATATATTTGACCTCTGACCTTGAAGGATGACCTTGACCTGTCACCACTCAAAATGTGCAGCTTCATGAGGTACACATGCATGCCAAATATCAAGTTGCTATCTTTAATATTGCAAAATTATTTATAAAATAAGCCATTTGGGCTACATATATTTGACCTCTGACCTTGAAGGATGACCTTGACTTTTCACCACTCAAAATGTGCAGCTCCATGAGATACACATGCATGCCAAATATCAAGTTGCTATCTGCAATATTGCAAAAGTATTCATAAAATGAGCGATTTTGGCCACATATATTTGACCTCTGACCTTGAAGGAAGACCTTGACCTTTCACCACTCAAAATGTGCAGCTTCATGAGATACACATGCATGCCAAATATGAAGTTGCTATCTTTAATACAGCAAAAGTTATTGCAAAATGTTAAAGTTCGCGTAAACAAACCAACTGACCAACAGACAGGGCAAAAACAATATGTCCCCCACTACTATAGTGGGGGACATAAAAATTATAATAGTAGGTATTTATCACACACACCTCAATGGCATAATACTTTGAGCACGGGCACAGCATGTTAAACACAATGAAAACAATACAAAATACTGTACAACATTTTAAAACGTAGAAACAAACACAAAACTATACACTGACTAGTAGTTAATGGCAAAGACATAACAAATCAAAGTCAAATAATAGAAGAAGCCTATTTTTCGAAACACTATAAACGAAAGAATGTTGAAAATTTACTTTACACTAAAGCTATATAAGGAAAACTGCCACGACCACTGGCGGCCATGTTTTTCATTCAACTGGAACCATTTTCGAACTCGTTTAAGATTTTACTGGGAAACATGTTGTGAGGGACTAAAAAAGTGACTTCTAGAGTGTTAAGAAGGTTTTACTGTAGCCATATAAGGAATAACTGCCTCGCCACCTGGCAGCCATGTTTTTCAACATATTGGAACCATATTCGAACGCGTTTAAGATATCATTAGAACAAATGTTCTGACTAAGTTTCATGAAGATTGGACATTAAATTTGACTTCTACAGTGTGAACAAGTTTTACTATAGCCATAATAGGAAAACTGCCCCGCCCCCTGGCGGCCATGTTTTTCTTCCAACCGGAATCATTTTTGAACTTGTCAAAGATTTAATTGGAACACATGTTCCGACCAAGTTTCATGATGATTGGACAAAAAATATAACTTCTAGAGTCTTTAACAAGGTTTTATAATAGCCATATTAGGAAAACTGCCACGTCCCCTGGCACGCAGGTTTTTCAACGACAAGAAGCATTTTCAAACTTGTCCAAGATATTAATGGGCCACATGTTCTGACCAAGTTTCATGAAGATTGGACAATAAATGTGACCTCTAAAGTGTTAACAAGGTAAATGTTGATGCTGCACGACAGACGACACACAAAAGGCCATCACAATAGCTCACCATGAGCACGTTGTGCTCAGGTAAGCTAAAAAAAAAAAAGAAATACACAAACTTGAAAATGAAGCCATAAAAGTCATTGAAGCACTTGAAAAACATATGCATAAAAGAAACACAAATTATACCACCTCCATTGAAGAAGGAAATTTTCACACACAAAAAAATAATAGAAGGAATTTATCACACACACCTCAATGGCATATTACTTTGAGTACGGGCACAGCATGTTGAACACAATGAAAACAATACAAAATACTGTGCAAACATTTTAAAACGTAGTAGCAAACACAAAACTATACACCGACTAGTAGTTAATGGCAAAGACATAACAAATAAAAGTCAAATAATAGAAGAAGCCTATTTTGCGAAACACTATAAACGAAAGAATGTCGAAAATAACAACCTCTTTAAAATAACACATCATGCTTTAAAGGAAGTGGAATAACAAGTATGTGAAGGATTACAAACTGAATATGAATATTGACAAGCTCGTTAAGAAATGCCAAATAACAAAAGTCCGGAATCTGATGGCATCACTATTGAGTGTTATAAAATATTTTGGAACAATATTTTAACACATTTAACATTTTCACTAAATTATTCATATAACAACGGAGGAGTAACCACTCAAAACGCAAAATGCTAATGATAATGAAATGTTTATAAATTGTACCGAGATCAATCTAAATGAAGGCAGGGCAGAGTTACCAACACATCGAAAACTAGGCAAAAGCGTTCTTGAGTTATCATCTGAAAATCATTTTACTATTTCGGGTCACCGTGACCTTGACCTTGTGACCTCAAAATCAATAGGGGTCATCTGCGAGTCATGATCAATCTACCTGTGAAGTTTCATGATCCTAGGCATATGCGGTCTTGAGTTATCATCCGAAAACCATTTTACTATTTCGGGTCACCGTGACCTTGACCTTTGACCTAGTGACCTCAAAATCAATAGGGGTCATCTGCGAGTCATGATCAATCTACCCATGAAGTTTCATGATCCTAGGCGTATGCATTCTTGAGTTATCATCCGGAAACCATTTTACTATTTCGGGTCACCGTGACCTTGACCTTTGACCTAAAAATCAATAGGGTCATCTGCGAGTCATGATCAATCTACCCATAAAGTTTCATGATCCTAGGCGAATGCGTTCTTGAGTTATCATTTAAAAACCATTTTACTATTTCGGGTCAGCATGACCTTTGACCTAGTGACCTCAAAATCAATAGGGGTCATCTGCGAGTCATGATCAATGTACCTATGAAGTTTCATTATCCTAGGCCCAAGCGTTCTTGAGTTATCGTCTGACAACCACCTGGTGGACGGACCGACAGACCGACATACCGACAGACCGACCGACATGAGTAAAGCAATATACCCCCTCTTCTTCGAAGGGGGGCATAAAAATGAACAAGTATTTAGTGCTGAGATGAATTTAATGAACACAATGCATTAACAACTTGTAGAACATGGAAGTTGATGGTTTTAAACATCAAAGCTTTATATAACTTTGCATAATGAAGTATTAACTAATAATCTAGTTCTACAAAATGATTTTTAAATGTTTGGAACAAGAATAGTATCATGTAATTCTCTGTCTTTTGAATGAGTATTAACATATGTACTATAAATGTAAAAGGGCTAAATAACAAAGGCAAACGCACTTAAATTTTCAAATGGTTAAGACGAAAAATAGTCTTTTACAGGAAAATCACCTTTACATATTAGCAGTTGAAAATAACACCCTTTTAATAAATAGACATCATGCTTTAATTGAAGGGAACACAAAATAATTTGATGTGTCTGCACTTCAAGCTTGTTAAGTGAACAATCAATCGTGTCACATGTTATCTCACATGATGACTCGAATAAAAAGCCTCAGACAATGAACAGGAGCAAAATACAAGTGTACAATTTCGAGTATTGAGTCTTATTCTTTAATCAACCATAATCTAATCTGGAAGTAACAGTGCACTTTTGCTTTTCATAGATAAACTTTCAAAAGGACTTTTCGGCACTACAACAATGGATCATGTCAATTTTCTTGCTGATCACATGAATAAACTAACCATTTATAAGAATGGACAACTGTATGTCAGGTATTAAATATAACATGCTACCAAACAAATTTATTGACTGTGGATTGCAATCAACATCCTCAAATATGCACCAAGTCATTGATTATGTTACAAGTATTCTTATGAATCATATAAGAGAAACCAGTAGCATACATGATGAATTAGAAGAATTTTAGTTAGGAGTTCCAGATTTAATCAATGGAAAGTCGTGTACTCAATGAATGATTTTCTGTTTACAAGATCAAGCTTGTTTTTAATTTTAAAACTTCTAATTTTATAACTGAAAGATCCTTTGCATTTATACAAGGTCGAGTCTTTTCCTGTACCTATAAATGCTACATCACATGATCTGTAGATGAAACTCAAATATTAAATTTCCCTGCTTTCTTATTGATAACTAATGAGTGGCTAGACCCAATTAAACTGAATGTGTAGGGTCCAGCCTCAAGTATTGTAAAAATAATTTTGCCTTATCACTTCTTCATGTTGTATATTGGCAATCTGTGCAAATGTCAAAATCAAGCAATTATATGCGTAATTTCAGGTACGTTAAATGCCATTATACCTACAGCAAACACAACTATATTTAAAACCCTATGAATACATGTATACATATCCAGGTGACATCAAATTAACAAAATCAAATTATTTTTTTGCCCATTAAAAGTTTTTAAGACTTGTTACTTGAAAAAGAACAAGGGCTGTTTATAAAAAATGCATGCCCCCCATATGGGCTGTCAGTTGTAATGGCAGCTATTGTGTGAATACGTTTTTTGTCACTGAGGTGGTGGTGGAGGTGGTGATGGTTTCATGATACCAGGCGTAAGCCTTCTTGAGTTATCATCTGGAAACCATTTTCCTATTTCCAGTAAACCACTTTACTGTCTCGTTTCACTGTGACCTTTGATTTAGTGACCTGAAAATCAATAAGAGTCATCTGCCAGTTATGATCAATGCCCCTATGAATTTTCATGATCCCAGGCGTAAGCTTTCTTGAGTTATCTTTTGGAAACCATTTTGCTATTTCCATTCAACCATTATACTGTTTCAGGTCACTGTGACCTTGACCTTTGACCTATTGACCTGAAAATCAGTTGGGGTCATCTGCTGGTCATGACCAATGTCCCTATTAAGTTTCATGATCCTAGGCGTAAGCATTCTGGAGTTATCATTTAAAAACCATTTTCCTATTTCCAGTCACTATGACCTTCACCTGTGACCATTGACCTCAAAATCAATAGTTAGTCATCTGCCAGTCATGATCAATGTACGTATGAAGTTTCATGATCCTAGGCCTATGCGTTCTTGAGTTATCATCAGACAATCATGTGGTGGACGGACGGACAGACCAACACACCAACATGTGCAAAGCAATATCCCCCTTCTTTGAAAGGGGGCATAACTAGGAGAAGTAGGAGCTTGTTGTAAAAAGTATGAAAAAGTAGGAGATTTATAAAAAAAAAAACACTAGGGAAAACAAGGTAAACTAGGAATGCTGAATAATGTCATGTATATGTATAACAGTTTACTGAAGTTTCACTGAAAGTACTTCCGATCCTTTTAATTGCAGCCTTAAGTTTGTTTTTCGCTCTGCAAAGAAAGATTCTGAAGTCTTCTTCAAGTTCTTGTGGAAGGGCAGCCATTAATAATTGTGAAGGAATTGCCCTCACAGAGTCATCACTGAGGAGAAGTTCTGTAACGTCATCTTGTACACAGGCACCAATTACTGTAAGTGTCACATGTACAGTTGGTTGTTCGACTTTCTGGAAAAATAAGGAAATACTTCATTTGGCAATACAAACATTACCTTTCAAGGATAAGGCAGCATCAGACATTAACAAAACAATAGAAGTTGTTTGTTTGTTTTAACGTCGCATTGACATGTTTAATGGCTATATGGCGCCTTTTTCCGCTTGTCATGGTGGAGAAAGACCCAAGGTTCCCCCTTGAGCATTTTTAATCATGAGCGGGCACTTGGGTGGAAGTTTTTTGTCACTGTGACCTTGACCTTTGACCTAGTGACCTGAAAATCAATAGGGGTCATCTGCCAGTCATGATCAATGTACCTATGAAGTTTCATGATCCTAGCCATAAGTGTTCTTGAGTTGTCATCCGGAATCAATAGGGGTCATCTGTAAGTCATGATCTATCTACCTATCAAGTTTCATGATCCTAAGAATAAGCGTTCTTCAGTTATCATCCGGACACCATTTTACTATTGGGGTCACCGTGACCTTGACCTTTGACCTAGTGACCTGAAAATCAATAAGGGTCATCTGCGAGTCATGATCAATGTACCTATGAAGTTTCATGATCCTAGGCATAAGCGTTCTTGAGTTATCATTCGAAAACCATTTCACTATTTTAGGTCACCATGACCATGACCTTTGACCTAGTGACCTGAAAATCAATAGGGGTCATCGGCCAGCCATTATCAATCTACCTACTAAGTTTCATGATTCTAGGTATAAGCCTTCTTGAGTTATCATCTGGAAACCATTTAACCATTTCGGGTCACTGTGACCTTGACCTTTGACCTAGTGACCTGAAAATCAATAGGGGTCATCTGCAAGTTATGATCAATCTACCTATTAAGTTTCATGATCCTAGGCCATAGTGTTCTTGAGTTATCATCCGGAAACCATTATACTATTTCGGGTCACTGTGACCTTGACCTTTGACCTAGTGACCTGAATATCAATAGGGGTCATTTCCGAGTCATGATCAATCTACCTATCAAGTTTCATGATCCTAGGCCTAAGCGTTTTTGAGTTATCATGTGGAAACCATTTTACTATTTCTGGTCACTGTGACCTTGACCTTTGACCTAGTGACCTCAAAATCAATAGGGGTCATCTGCGAGTCAAGATCAATGTACCTATGAAGTTTCATGATCCTAGATTCAAGTGTTCTTGAGTTATCATTCGGAAACCACCTGGTGGACGGACCGACCGACCGACCGACCGACATGTGCAAAGCAATATACAATGTACCCCCTCTTCTTAGAAGGGGGGCATAAAAATTCAACTCCCAGAGCGAGGATGGAACCTACATCTGTGAGAGGCAAGTGATCTAAAGTCAGCCACACAATGTCGAACGCTTCTTAAATTGAATTAAATTAAATCGTGATAATCTTGTGTAGAATCAGATTGATTTTTTATAAAAATACTAATTAATTTTTATGTCTAGACAGAGCAACTCGGGGATTTCAAAATATTTTGGGGAAGGTACTGGATGGATTCTTTCAAATGGGAAGGAATGTGTTGTGAAATCTAGAATTTGGGAAAAACCTAAATAGAACATACTTTTACTCAGGAACAAGATACCTTTAGTAGGCCTTTTACATTGGCTTTTAAAGTTTTATACAATAACAACAGGTGACGTTTAGCATTGACTTGACATAGACTAGAAAAGTGTCCATAGGACACGGGTGCCTCCCTTCACAGCTTATTATTTACATGATTAGCAAAAATCTTACAAGTCTTAAGTCTCTCATATTAAAAGCAACATAAATTAACCAAGGGCCAAATGTTACATGGTGCGAATCTTCACATGATGAGCAACAAGCCTATTAAGTTTCGGGACTGTAGGAATAAACTCTTTTAAGTATAATTCTACTAAGTCAGGGGTTACAACTCTGCTTTACCAATTGAAACAAAACTAAATAAATCTCAGATGCACAACTTCACATAGTGAGCAATAATGCTAAGAAGTTTCAAGACAGTGACTGTAGGTCTTTTCTTTCTTGAAGTGTCAAGACTGTACGCCTTATACTTTAATAGATATGCGCAAACTTTATTAAGTATAATTTTACTAAGTCGAGAGCCATTACTCTGCTTTCAGATATTGAAATCAAATGGAAAACCACAGGTGTACAAATTCACATGTTAAGCAATAATTTTATTAAGTTTCAAGGGTGAAGGTCTTATACTTGTGTAGATATTCATATCACAAACTTTTTTCAGACGCACGGAAGAACAGCAAACAGACGGACATGGTTTTTTTTTGGGGGGGGGCACAAAAATAGGCAACTTGTCATGGTGTTCTGCCCACCATTAGTGCATCTTAGCTAAATTATTTGAAAAATCCTTAAAGTATGCAGTCAAAATGTTTACTTACAGTAACTGAAGTTGTGTAGGTAGAATTGAAGCTGGTTTCAGTTGTGTACTTTGTTTGGTAAGTGTGTATTGTCAAATAAGTGATTTTGACAAAATCCCCAGTTCTGACGTTTTTGTTAGTGTTTCTCCACAAAGCCACTTTTACTCTGTCCACCGTTTCATCCTGTATGTAAATTGTTCTCATCTTTGTCGGACTTTTCGACTTTCCTACCAGGATGTCGCGCTCTTCTTCATCCTGTATAACATGATTACATACATATTGAGTTATTAGCAAAATGACAACAGCTGTCAGTAATGGTGTGCATGACTTGAAGGATATACAAAATGCTGACCAATATTCCTGTTAAGTTGTATGTTTTTAGCTCAAGCATTTTGGAGGTTCACGCGACGCAGCATTTTTGGACAGACACACCCACAGACAAGTTTCATTAAGAATGGACAATAAATGTAGCCTCTAGAGTGTAAACAAGGTTAATGTTGACGCTGCATGATGCATGACAGGCAAATGGCGATCACAATAGCTCACCATGAGTATGTTGTGCTCAGATGAGCTAAAAATGGAGTGTAAAAGGGTTAAGATTAGTCATTACGAGCTGTTTTTATGGAGCGTTAATTGTATAAGGCCTAACGAAAAATTATGTTTATTTCCGGTTACCCGATCGACCGTCAGAGTTTACCCGTGACTGCAATTCTTTTATCAAAAAATCGCGAGTGGACAACAACGATATTGTTTGACACTATTTGGTCCCTATGTAGATCTTTAAAGGCCTGAACTTTTAACCACCCCGCTATCTTTGAAAATGGCCGACTGCTCAAGCGTAGTGGCTTGACAAGAAGGCAGAGCTGCCATTATCTTCCACTATTTTGGAATTCAGGGTAGGGGAAAAAAATCCAATGACAAGGCACAGTCATGTTTATATCTAATACAACCCGACTTGTTTTAAAATGTTAATACATTTTAAACATTATTTCAAATTATTGTAATTTAATTTTCGGTAGTTTTTTTCATTATTTAATTATAAAAACCAATCGTTCCCTCGATGCGAAGTTTGACAGCTTTGCATTCATTTAAATGTAAATGTTTCCGTGTTTTATTAAATGAAATCGTAACCTCCAGTGTGAAGCAGTACTTGATTATCACAAGAAGGTCAGTTTCTGTAATATCTTGATTTGTTTTGTGCGGTAACCTCCAGTGTGAAACAGTACTTGATTATCAAAAGATGGTCAGCATCTGTAATATCTTGATTTGTTTTGTGCGTAACTTTGATTTAAATTATTTGAATCATGTTGGTACAATATGAGTACCAACATCTAATAATTCCGAACATTTTCGAACCAAATAAAAAACAAGAGTTCCGCGGTCGGAGATGACCGCATTGAAGCCGGATTTTTGATTTAAATGACAGGAAAGTACCTTTCGTGTTTTTGTCAATGCAATACTTATATTACTGAAATATTGTTCAAAGGTCAAAATGAAGCATACCAAAGTTATAACAATTTTAACATTTTAACATTTAAGGTCACAGTGACCTTGACCTTCAAATGAATGACATTGAAATGACCAGTGGTCATCTTCTAGTACTGGCCAATCTTTATTTCAAGTTTGAAGACTCTAGGTACAAGCATACCAAAGTTATAACATGAAATAAGAACTTTAACATTTTTACATTCAAGGTCACAGTGACCTTGACCTTCAAATGAATGACCTTGAAATGTCCAGTGGTTACTTACTAGTTCTGGCCAACCTTCATGTCAAGTTTCAAGACTCTAGGTCCAAGCATACCAAAGTTATAACAACTTTAACATTTTTACATTCAAGGTCACAGTGACCTTGACCTTCAAATGAATGACCTTGAAATGTCCAGTGGTTACTTACTAGTTCTGGCCAACCTTCATGTCAAGTTTCAAGACTCTAGGTCCAAGCATACCAAAGTTATAACAACTTTAACATTTTTATATTGAAGGTCACAGTGACCTTCACCTTCAAATGAATGACCTTGAAATGACCAGTGGTCATCTGTTAATCCTGGCCAACCTTCATGTCAAGTTTGAAGACTCTAGGTCCAAGCATACCAAAGTTATACCATGAAATAAGAACTTTAACATTTTTACATTCAAGGTCACAGTGACCTTGACCTTCAAATGAATGACCTTGAAATGACCAGTGGTTACTAACTAGTTATGGCCAACCTTCATGTCAAGTTTCAAGACTCTAGGTCCAAGCATACCAAAGTTATAACAACTTTAACATTTTTTATATTGAAGGTCACAGTGACCTTGACCTTCAAATGAATGACCTTGAAATGACCAGTGGTCATCTGTTAATCCTGGCCAACCTTCATGTCAAGTTTGAAGACTCTAGGTCCAAGCATACCAAAGTTATACCATGAAATAAGAACTTTAACATTTTTACATTCAAGGTCACAGTGACCTTGACCTTCAAATGAATGACCTTGAAATGACCAGTGGTTACTAACTAGTTATGGCCAACCTTCATGTCAAGTTTCAAGACTCTAGGTCCAAGCATACCAAAGTTATAACAACTTTAACATTTTTTATATTGAAGGTCACAGTGACCTTGACCTTCAAATGAATGACCTTGAAATTACCAGTGGTCATCTGTTAATCCTGGCCAACCTTCATGTCAAGTTTGAAGACTCTAGGTCCAAGCATACCAAAGTTATACCATGAAATAAGAACTTTAACATTTTCGAGCACGCCGCCCGCCCCGCCCGCCCGCCCGCCCCCCCGCCCGCCCGCCCGACAACATCAATCTATAAGCCGAGATTTTTTCGAAAAAAATCCGGCTAAAAATATATCCGAACCTACTGACCCTCATTGTTTTGAGTGTGTAACCGAAAACAAACATGTTTTTGTGTTCGGTGTAAGGTAAATGTGCTAGTTACAAATGCATAAAATCACCATCCAAAATATGGCAGATGACTATTTTGTAACCATGTTTGAACAGGTTTAACATGTTGGTGCATATTTATACAGTAAGCTACTATGTAATTTTGTATGGAACACATAAGGGGACTTAAATGAAATGAGCGCCGTCGCAATAATTACATGTAGACATGTTTTGCAACTAATTCCAAAGGTATTATAAGTACACTGTATTATGTGAATTTGGAATTAGACATCAAACTGGGAATGGACATTGTGTTGTTGATATTCTAAAACAAAACTGTTCCTTTCATGTATTGAATTTATGTTTGTTATGATTTATTTAAACTTCAAGCTTAATAAGTAATAGGATATTGCTTATTAAGCTTTAAGTTCATTTTAATTGTAGTTTTCAACTGTGTGTGGCATTGACAGTTTCATTTTATGAAAATTATATTTTAAAAAAGATGCGTTTGTGAAACACAATGTCCCCCTATATGACGTTTGACTTTGAAGGATGACCTTGACCTTGTGAAGGATGACCTTGACCTTGACCTTTCACCACTCAAAATGTGCAGCTCCATGAGATACACATGCATGCCAAATATCAAGTTGCTATATTCAATATTGCAAAAGTATTCATAAAATAAGCGATTTGGGCCACATATATTTGACCTCTGACCTTGAAGGATGACCTTGACCTTTCACCACTCAAAATGTGCAGCTCCATGAGATGCACATGCATGCCAAATATCAAGTTGCTATCTTCAATACTGCAAAAGTATTCATAAAATAAGCGATTTGGGCCACATATATTTGACCTCTGACCTTGAAGGATGACCTTGACCTTTCACCACTCAAAATGTGCAGCTCCATGAGATACGCATGCATGCCAAATATCAAGTTGCTATCTTCAATATTGCAAAAGTATTCATAAAATGAGCAATTTTGGCCATATATATTTGACCTTTGACCTTGAAGGATGACCTTGACCTTTCACCACTCAAATGTGCAGCTTCATGAGATACACATGCATGCCAAATATGAAGTTGCTATCTTCAATATAGAAAAAGTTATTGCAAAATGTTAAAGTTGGCGCAGACAGACAAACAGACAGACCAACAGACAGGGCCAAAACAATATGTCCCCCACTACTTAAGTGGGAGACATAACAAACAGTTTTGTAAAAAAAACATTTTAAATGATGCTATTATATATGAAAGAATCTATTTTAATTATTATTTGTCAAACTAAATCAATACAACATGTAAAACTGCATATTATGCACTGTTGAAAAAACAATATAGTCCCATATTGATGTCCTATTCCAACTCCACAAAATACTGTGTTATTAGGAAGTATAATTAAATTAGGTTTACAACTGAGAAAACTAGAGCTTTGTCACAGATGTGATGAATACCCCCACATGCTGTATGGACACAGAATGTTTTGCATGTTGCCTTCACAAAAGCACCTTGATGAATGTTGAAAAACGCACTAAGTGACCCTGTGACCTAGTTTTTGACCAGGCATGACCCACATTCGAACTTCAGTCTTGGATTCCACTCGACTGATGACCGAGTTATGATTTTTGCGTCTGTCGAGTTAAGATTCCAAGCCAGTAGCCCGATCGTATAAGTGCTTTTTTCGTGTTTGAACTTAGTTACATGGCCGAAATAGCTTCCTATTGTTACAGCTTCCTCGGCATTCCGGAAATTGTTTGTTCGGTACCGATTGTGCCCAGGTTTTTATTTATTGATTTTTGATTGGCTGGTGATGGCCATACATGAACGATAACTGACAAAATGTCCTTGCTACTTTCCTAAAATCTTACAATGTCCACCATCTTAAAATATTTTAAGTGATCGATTTGCAAAGTAAAGCACTGCACTATCAGCTTAACATATTGTAAAGCAAATGCTAACAAAATTATCTATTTATTACGGATTTTCTAAGAAACTTGTTTTCATTGTCTGAAATTAAACGATATGCACATTTACTTCATGTGCAAAACACATACATCTTTCGGGCATTCTTTTTTTTGGATTCAGTGTTTTTCGTCGATGTTAATTATTTTATTTTTTATTTTTGACTTTCTTTATAACATTTTCTATACAATGACGAATACAGATGCGGTGATACGAATGGTCTGGTTTATACTATTTTGCATTGTATCCTTGAGTTACCAGTTTCAGTTGATGTGTAACAAATAGTTGACAATATCAGATTAAAGAATACATATTAACCCTTTGCATGATGGGAAATTTGTCGTCTGCTAAAATGTTCTCTTGCTGAATTTCTAAAATTAGCATTTTCTTTGATTTTTTTCAAAGAATATTATCAGAATAGCAAATAGTTTGGATCCTGATGAGACGCCACGTTCTGTGGCGTCTCATCTGGATCCAAACTGTTTGCAAAGGCCTTCAAAATTCGGTTCCCGCACTGAAAGGGTTAACCAGTAATTGCAACTAGAAAGATAAAAGGCTCTGCCTTTTATTGTGGTTGGGGACGTGCGACACTTGACCCTCAGTCTTATTTTCCAGATTTCACATTTGGGATAATTGACACCCCTGCTATAGAAGCCTATTCAGAAGTAAATCGGTAATCTCCACTGGGCACTCATTGAGTAGATGCTTATTGAACAGTGTAGTAAGTTGATCTCTCTTAGTCTAGACACTTTCACTAGTATTATTACCGGATGGAGTGGATTAGGTCCAAGACTAACATATTTACAAATGTTACAGAATTATAACTCTAATTCGGGCTAGTAAGAATTGATTCGGGCTATTGAAATTTTCAAGCTGGTAGTCTGATCAAGCTAGTGCCTCAAAAAAATAATGCCAAGACTGGAACTTGGCCTAGACATCATATAGATACAACTTATGATTAAGTTTGGTGAAGATTGGATGAAAACTACTTGAATTTGAGAGCATACAACATGCTGTACGTGACCCCGCGACCTCGTTTTTTAACCCGGCATGACCCATATTCGAACTTGACCTAGACATCTAGATAAAATTTCTGACCAAGTTTGTTGAAGATCGGATGAAAACAATTCGAGTCAGAGAGCGGACAACCAATACAGATCAGATGGTCAGACAGACAAGACTCCTATATACCCCCTTTAACTTCGTTTGTGGGGGTATAATTAAATTATAAGCCAATGAAAAAAAGTAATATAAATACCTGAATGACTTTCCCGCAAACAGGCATTTTGGTTTTTGGAGGTGATCTTAGTGCTTCTCTCAATGAAACCACAGGAGCCGCTGGTGGATTGACAAGAGCCTTACCCTCTTGTACTCTGCTGTCAGGGACTTCAATTTCTTGTGTTGGGAACAGTCTAGATGTTCAGGTTAGAATGATATTCCCATCCCTTCGGATGAAATTTCTCAACATTATTGTTTTACCTTCAACAAGTTTGTTGAATTGGGTTGGGTCATACGACACAACTTTCACAGCTTTTTTGTCATCTGCTATAGCAACAGACTTTGCCTGCTTTGTCTCACCATTGGCATCAGTATATGTCTCTGGACTGCTTGCAAACACAACTCTGCCCCTTGCAGACTTGTCATAGGGCATGCTTTGGTCCATGTTCATGATTTCTTCTAAGGTTGACATCTGCAAAGATATAAGTAGAACAAATGTAATTTATCAAACAAGAGTACTGCTTGTGGGTGCCAACGCTTGACTGCAGTTGTTTGTTGTCCTAGCATAACTGAAAAATATTGCCCAGTATATTTATGTAACTTTTCATACAAATATGCCTCGTCTGTATAAAGACCTATTGCAAGTTTGAAAAAAATGTCCTTATATTGAAGGAGATATTTGAAAATATTGCATTTTTAAAGAAATTTGCTGAGTTGAAAAGGGGCATAACTGTGAAAATACTGCCCACTATTTTGTGTAACATGTTTAACAAATATGTGTTGTCAGTATAAACAACAAGTGCAAGTTTGAAGAAAATATGTTTAGTGATGGCCCAAGATATTTGAAAATGTTCAGGTTTCCAAGCTAAATATTGAGAGGAAATTCGTCCGCTATTTTTATTCATTTAGTCCATCAAAACGCGGGGTTTTGGGGCGGAAGCCCCCGATACCAAAGAAATAGGAAAGAAAGGATTTTACTTACTTCTCACCAAAATGATCAAGATACAAGAGGTTTTACGCCTTTGTGCAGCTGATCAACCGTGTCTTTGAGTTTGATTGTCCAATAGAGCCCAATAAACAGGAAATTGTGGTCTTACACCATGACAACAATAACCCTGCTGAAGACAGTATTACACAAGCAATTTGGAACGAGATGTCATAAAGTACCCAAGATACTGATCCTGTTACTGATAATTATTGTTCAAAATCAGAATCTGCACACACATCTAGAGACAATTACTTGAGTGCAAATACACAAAATCAAATATAAATATCGTAAAATACCATCAGTATCAAACAAACAAAAACATTTTGTAAACATACTTTATCAACCGAAGTTGATTGTTTTCGTTGTTGCAACAGACAAATCTGTTTACATTTGACCGGAAGTCACCAACTCGTCTAGCCGCAAGGAGTTATGGTCTACTGGAATATAGCGAATCGAGCCAGTGTCAACTTCTTCGAGAAGTGGACACTAGTCACACTCTTTTTACACATTTCGCCGTAATCCAATACATTCAAATTACACAACCAAAAAACCCCAACCGTCGTCACTTTTGCAGACATTTCTTAAATCATCGTAAAAGAAAAAGCATACAATAATTGCTAACAGTTGTACGGTTGTTTTGCGTTTCATTAAAAGTAAACCAATCAAATGCCACTAATTGGTCACGTGATTAGAAACGTAGAACATCGTCATCAAAATGGAATTTCCTTGATAAAACGGAAGTGAGATTCTCGCATGAATATGCAAACAATAATAAAACCTATGCCGTATCCAATGCTTAGGAATTTTGCTACAATAATATTTTATTACACGTTTTATGACACTTTCATGTTATATAGTTATGTTCTGTATTCACAATGCGGGTAATTGAGAACTTCTTTGGAGGGACCTATTTGTTTGTATAGGTCCGTCTTCTTTGATTGCGCATGAATGACCGCCAAGTGGTAAATCGGACTTTTCCAAATTCATTCATTCGCGGTTGTTTTGGCAGCCAGCCACGTCAGCTTATTCCAAACAAGAAATATCTTTAAAAAAGATATACGGCGTAAATAGTTTAATGAATGAGATCAAGGATAGCGAATGTCTTTTTCTGTGCAGTTCTTAGCTGCATCACACGCAGTACGGGATGTTACGGGGAGTTTTCGCGGCTTATTTTACATTATAACATATTGCTGGTCATAAACCTATAGATACAAAACAGAAAACCAAAAGAAGAATGGAAGTGAAATTTAAACATATGAGTCAACCGGCCACACGAGAACAAACCTGTTTTAGTGGTCTGTCGGGCATTGCTATTTGATTCGATTATTAACAGTATCGAGAATCATCGTGCTCATGCTTAAAGTGATATTATGGGCATTTTGCACTGTTGAATTGAGCTGAAAAGAATTAACAGGTCAAAATAGTTAGTTAAAATGTGGTTACTGATCAATTATCTGCAACTCACCTTGCTACCAGTTGTTTATAAAAATATATTTTATATTCGATATTCTTACGTGACCCACCCAGTCCTGTAAGCCGAAATGATCCGTAAAACAATATTGTGTCTTTGTGTCGTATGAACAAATCTGCACTAAAACTAAATTTAGGTTCAACTCGTAAACGCATGATCAGTTGTCAAACAAAAGTACGGTTAATATTCAAATGCATTATTTTTCTCTTTCTGGTATATTGTTTTAGTATGTTGATGCTGCATTAATTACTATAAGTGTATATGAAGTAGAAACATCAAAAATAATCAACGGTTGCGATAGACACCTATAAACTGTTACATGCTCATAATATCACTTTAGTACATTAGGCAATATGGTGGAATAATTATTGTTAAATTTATTAAAAATAATATTTATCATTGTATTGTTGAAAACATATTAAGAATCTATTATTGACATACCATAATTATATTGCTGAATATCTTCTTTTAACATATTTCTGGTCTAAAGAAAATTCCAGGTAACCTAGTTCACGGATAGCGTCTTTATTATATAACGATTATTTTACTGACCGCGAACTCCGGTGATGACCTGTATATAAACTCTGAATGTCCGCGACTTGAACCGAAACCTCGCGGGTTGAAATGCAATTCTTTAAAGTGAGGCCTCGCTTCCACTGCTCTTTATACTTTTACATGTTAACATGTTGACAGGAATATGGAAGTAAGTACTAAATATGAGAACATAGCCTTTTAAGTATAAACGCTTTTGCGCTGGTAATACTCTGAAAATAAAAGGTGTACGCACAAACTGTATTGATGTCGAGAATTGAGTGTAAAACTGTTCTATCTATTAAGCCTTTTCATTAGAGATAAAATTGTTTCATACAGTAAAACAGTGGTACAAAGACGCGGATATGTTTCCAATGTTCTGGTGGTATACTCAAATCAGCCAATGGAATAAATGAAGTGTATTCATTCGTACCTAGCCGCGGGAAATTTTATTTGAATTTTATTGGACACTTACAAAGGTCAAGTCAGGGTGAAAAGCTGGCTTATGCAGCTTACGCCGAAAAATTAAATATGTGATAATCAGATCGATAACATAAACTATTTAAACCTGCTAGTATATCCGATAAAAATATATTATAATTGTCTTTGACAGTGTTGACGTTCAGTTGTTCGACCGCATGTATTTATACATCTCTTACACTTCTCAAGATCTCTTATCGGCTTTGGAAACGATATAAATTAAATGTCACCAACTAATCTTTCAAGATATCGATTGTCCGAGTTACATAATCCCCATTGACACCGTTTAACCATTTTTAATCGTTTTTTTAAGAGAAAAACAAAAGAAACTCGTTTGAATAAAAGTGAACCTAAACATGTAGCTTGTCTAGAAAATGGCGGACAGGTCGTTGCTAACGAGTGCGCCCGATTAATCGATCGCTGATTGGTGGATCAATTCTAGTGGGCGGAGCGATCATAGATAACGCGTCATGTCAATAGCACGGTTCAACCAATCAATAGGCAGCTTGGCCATTTTGTTTTATCGTTGAAGGAGGAAAGGCTTGTTTCTATCAACAGCTAACCTCCTCCTCCCCACCTGCCGCCTTGAGTTTGGTTTTTTCACTGTGATGTACCTGTAAAGTTAACCATAACAACTTAATATATTTTGTATTGTATTGTTCGATTTTATGTCAAAATTATGGTTTGTCAAGAACTCGCTTAATGATGCCACTTATGTTTACCTCATGTGTCCATACTAGTGCTACCGTTTAACGTTGTTGATCAATACAACATGCCAAGGGGCAGAGTTTGGTTGTTTTTTGTTTTTGTTGTTTTGTTTTTTTACTGTGATGTACCTGTATTATAATGTATAATTAACCTTAACAACTTAATACATTTTGTATTGTATTGTTCGAATTTATGTCAAAATTATAGTTTGTCAAGAACTCACTTAATGAAGCCACTTATGTTTACCTCATATTTCCGTAGTGTTACAGTTTAACGTTGTTGATACAACATGCCAAGTTGCATTTTCGTCACAACTTTGAACTGTGTTGTAACATTCATTATACATGTAACTTGATCTGCGGTTTTTTGCCACCCAGATATGTCACATATAAAAATATGTTTTTTTTCATATTTGACATATTATGGTTTATGTTTACATCACATATAAGAAAATAATGTTTTATATTATACATACTTAGGATGTCTCAGTTTTGGCATAAATAAATGCCCATATTCAGCATAATCCATCTTGTGTCTTTATATATGTCATACTAGTCCAACCACACCGGTCCCTCCTATACTACTTGTGGTTGTTCTGCATTTCTGGATCTAAACAGACCATACATATATAATATCACGGATTTTTTTATAAAAAAGAACTGTTTACAACTTCAATTTCGATGTCTTCTTCATTTCTAATCATGAAAATACATGTTATTTTTTTAATGCACATGCAACTTACTTCACTATGGTAACATCGGATAAATTGAAACCTATTCAATGTATCAATATTGACGACATTACAACGAATAGTCACACCCATAGCTTTCTAAAGTTACAGTTTAATACATGCACCTATTGTTTTCCAATGCGTTTTTAATAAAATCAATTGAACATGTTTAATAAATATACCGCTTAGGCATAATTGATTTCCATACATTTAAATGAAGAACTTTTCTGTTACATATGTAACTCATACAAATGAAGGTGTTATCAATAATTTTAACAAAAGTAGTCAGCTCTAATACTTGGACGCATAATGTAAGCGGTTATCTTGTACGACCTTAACTCGTATCAGTCACTTCATTGTACGGGCAAACTTTGATCCAGCCATGTATAACACAACGAACACATATTGGGAAAGATTTCATTTTGACAGTGATTAATAGTCGAGATTTGTATCACACGATTGCTGCTCTCTCTGCTTCTTAAGTCTGTTACAAAAAGTTAGACAATCGGTGATTTGGTGTACAAAGGTACGTAATATAATTTATAATTTACACACTTTACATGAATATGAATAAACAATTGTGTGATTGGTGTTTTATATACCATAATTAAACAGACAGCTTCAGAATTAGCGGTACATGTATGTCGTGATTATTCCGTATGCATTACTCATTTTGTCAAAATAATCTATTATCATCGATTTTTTAGACATGTTCGTTTCTTCATCTTTTGATGCTTAATTATATCCTCGTCTGATTAGAGAGAATGAAAGATTTTCATATTTAGACAATTGCCAATTTATTTCTTTAGTAAAAGAATTAACAATGTCATATTAAGAGTCATAATACAGTTTACAAGACATGTATATTGCTCATAAAGTACATGTACACAACCTAAATAAATCCGGCTTAATAACTCAGAATAAATACGTTTATTTTGTTTATCTGCAGTGAATATATAATTTAGTATTGTTAAAGTTTGCCGTTATTATAACACTATTGTATGATAGCAACATGAGGCATTCGAATTTGGATAAGTACAGTACAAACCGGCACACTTCTTAAATTGTAAATTACTTAATTATGTGTGTATATTTGAAACATTTTTTAAAAGTTATGTGATATGATACACACGCACATATGTAACGCTACATGTGTATTTCAGTTTAATGTTTAAGTAATTAAAACAAGAAATATCTTTAAAAAAGATATACGGCGTTGATTGTGGTCGATGTTTATGAACGATCAAAAGTTATCTCTATGAGATAAAAAGTAGCGGATGCCTTTTTTCTGCGCAGTTGTTAGCTACATCATAAGCAAATCAATTACGGGGTGTTGCGCCAGATTTCGTGGCTTATTTTGCTTTATGTGATATTATTACTCAGATATCTATATTTACAGAATAGAAAAACACAAGAAACATGAAAATAAACGAGTGCATATAGGTTAGCCGGCAATACTCGAATCTTATTTAATTGCATAATTATAGTATAGCGAATTATTGTGGTCATGCTTAATAAACTGGTCTAAATGGATAAATATTTTTAATTAATTTTATCAAAATTGGTCCTTATCATGCAAATTTTGAAACTATATTAAAAATCGATGATTGACATACCACAATAATATCGCCGAATATCTTTATTTAGTATCTTTCTGATCAAAACAGACTTCAAGTGCACAAAGTTTACGAGACGGCGTTTATATAAAGATTTCTGCAACTGACCGCAAACTGACCTTGATACCTTGCGGATTGGAATGCAATGCATTGCAGTCACTACGTTATTGTCAGTAAGACACAATGATCGCAACCCCTTTTGCGAACTCCGGTGATGAACTGTATATAAACTCTGACTTTCACAAAATGACCGCGTATTGACCCGAAACCTCGCGGGTTGAAATGCAATGCAAGTAAGTACTAAATATGACAACATAGCCTTTAGTTAAACGCTTTTGCGCTGGTAATTCTCTGAAAATAAAAGGTGAACGCACAAACTGTATTTATGTCGAAAATTGATTGTAAAACTGTTCTATCTATTGGGTCTTTTCATTAGAGATAAAATTGTTTCATGCAGTAAAACAGTGTTACAAAGACGCGGATATGTTTCCAATGTTCTGGTGTTATACTCAAATCAGCCAATGGAATAAATGAAGTGTATTCATTCGTACCTAGCCGCGGGAAATTTTATTTGAGTATTATTGGACACTTACAAAGGTCAAGTCAGGGTGAAAAGCTGGCTTATTCAGCTTACGCCGAAAAACGAGAGCGCCGATTGCGTTAAAAGCATAGGTGCAAGATACAGGGAAGAATGGCGTCACGTGGTATAATGTAGTTCGATATCGCCATCCGCGAATTTCTCAAATCAATAATTTCAAACAATTACCGACTATTTAAATAGATAATCTTTCCATTTACATCAGTGTTTGAAACGCTTATGAAAAATAATTACCCAAGCCTTTCAAAATTTAAGCACGAACAGATCTGTATCGAACTATTCTTTTCACAAATGAAAATAGACGCTACCCTATTCGTCTGCGTCAAGAATTTGTCGTAAAACTTGTGGTAAGCGTTAGATGCAGACGTGCACAACAGATTGAGTTCTGAATACAGATTTCTGAATGCAGATTTTTATAGAAACTCCTCACAGCAGTTACTTCCCTTGCTTCGCCCGGTCAGTAACTTCTAGTATAAGGAAGGCCACTGCGTAGGAGATTGAGATTTATAGTGCAGATAGAATTGTTTTACGAACGAAATTTGTTTTAGGTTATAAGAAGATTTTTTGACATAAAACGATCTTAGAAAAATTCACTAAAAACGGTGTCAGCAATATTCTTTGAAGAAAACGTTAGAAAAACGTTTCCAAATTTTTTTTTGTAAGAATGACCATATACTAAATTAAATAGATAGTTCGTCTGATTTTTGATCAGGTAAGGCTTCATAAAGGGTAACCAATCGATGTGGATTTTCAAAATGTGGTATATACCATAAGCATAGGTGCGTAAACGCACCTATGCTAAAAACGGTATTAGTACTTTGGCCTAGGGGCTTCGCCCCAGGCCAAAAACTATTAAAATGCCAAAAAGTCATTTTCTGAAAAAGTAGAGTTACGATAGTTTTGCGTGGAGCCGACGAAATACAACTTCCTTTATAATAATGCGATGATATAAAAACAAGGGAATGGTGTTGGTCCAAGGGGGACAGTGGTGTGTTAAGAGTGTTTCCCCCTTTGTTAGGCCTCGATGGAGCTTTGATAGGGATTAATATTTATGATGTGAAGTTGATTTAATTGCGGGAGGGCTAATCTCTTATCTGATACCATGCTGTTTCTGCCATAATCAACTAGAGATAAACCCACTGATAAGGCATATTTCAACACCCAAATAGCCATAATACACAACACTGGTAACGTAATTTTATTGTGAATATTTCAATATAACATCCTGAATGGTGTTACCAGATAATAATAATATAATAAATATTATTATAGTTGCCTATTAAAATGTCTATTAATAGCCTATTTCACAAGAACTTTCACAAACTACATCATATTGTGAGTACAATAAGCAACCTAATGAAATTATTACCGACCATATTGCCCAATGCATAAAGTTAAATGTAATAGTCAATATTACTGACAAGAAATTGCCATCACTTTACTGGATACCTAAATTACATAAGACGCCATATAAAAGTCGTTTTATCGCTAATTCAGTGTCTTGTACCACCAAACAATTATCAGTGTATCTTACATCTGCATTGAGTGCTATTAGATATCATATAGCTAAATTTTGTAATAAAGTTTATGAAAATAGTAATATCAACCTATTTTGGTCAATAAAAACACCTTAGAAGTAATCGATAAAATTGAAAATAAAAAGTATAAGGTGTCACAGGTAAGTACTTATGATTTTTCTACACTATATACAACGCTTCCTCACGCTTTAATAAAATCCAAACTTGTTTCTTTGATTGAAAAAACTTTTGCTAGAGAGAAGTGTTTGTATCTAGCTTTAAACACTAAAACAGCTTTTTTTACTAATCAGATATTAGACAATTACATCATTTGGACTGGTCTTTACTTTTGTGCAGCACTTACTTTTCTTTTGGATAACTTGTTTGTTGAATTTAATGGTAAAATATTTCAACAAATTATTGGCGTTCCTATGGGTACTAATTGTGCGCCACTTCTAGCTGACCTTTTTTGTATTGTTATGAAAGCGAATTTATGTTAGAATTATCTAAAACTAAGCAAGTAGATTTGATTAATTGTTTTAACCTTACTAGTAGGTACATTGATGACATACTTAATTTAGATAATCCATTATTTGAACAATATATTCACAAAATCTACCTAAAAGAACTAGTCTTAAATAGATCGTGTATATCCAATACAGACGCTGCGTATTTAGACTTACATTTAACTATTAATAATAATTTGATCAAAACTAGTTTATACGACAAACGGGACGATTTTAACTTTGAAATTGTGAATTTTCCGTTTCTAAATGGCAACATCCCTGAAGGACCTTCCTATGGTATTTACATTTCACAGTTGGTACGTTATGCCAGAGCATGTTCTTGTATTAAAGATTTTAATGATCGTAATCTAATATTAACTAAAAAAATTGCTAAAACGAGGCTTTTTGTATCATAACCTTAGAAATAAATTTGCTAGATTTTACTCTAAGTATGGTGATTTAATTTCAAAATATAATGTTTCTTTAAAATGGCATTTAAATAATTGAATCTCCCATCCATCATTTTACGGAGATGTTTTGAAGCGTGTCCGCAAATTAAAATATGTTAAACCAAATGTTCATATTAAACTTTTCAATTTAATTAACTTGTTTTTATCAAAAGGATACGATACTAATGTACATAAAAACACGTGTTTGATAGTTTTCGATTCACTATATCTTTCTTCCCTTAAAATTTGGAAACATTAGTGATATTATAGGCATTTTTCACTGTTGAATTAAATTGTGTCATTGTGTCGTATGAACAAATCTGCATGAAAACTACATTATAGGCATTTTTCACTGTTGAATTAAATTGTGTCATTGTGTCGTATGAACGAATCTGCATGAAAACCACATTTGGACTCAAATCGTACATCAAATCATTTCTGTCTTCAGTTGTCAAAACACCTATATACTGTTTGATTTCAATAATGTCGCTTTAATGGAATTACCATTTTTATTCATTTGCTTTTTAATATTAAATCACCTAAACTTGTTTTATTAGTAGCACAGCCCCATTAATATTTTTATTTAGTACTGTCCCTGCAATTTGTTCACGTCATTATGTCATTATGGATTTTTGTGACGTCATACGACCGACTTTCCCAGTTGTAATCTACATGCACATTGGGTTTATAACGTTCCATTTTATTTATATTTTTTCTCTGATAGACGTTTCTTGTTTGATTTAATTATTTTTATTTTTTTTAGCAGTCACATAAACAACCAAGCTATGTAATATGGAATTTGTACACCCATTATTGCTGCTTCTTCCTGTATTTGCGCGATGATTATCTGAGATATTAACTCCATGATGCTACATTCTCAAATCTTTTTCTATAAAGAAGGAATGTAGTTGACAATTGTTAATAGTTTTATTTGATCGTTCGTCAAAAAGTTGTAACTCTGTTACTCTTGTGTCTTTAATGCAATTGAATAATTAAATAGTAATTAAATTGAATGCGTTTTAATTCCCTTTTATTATTGTTTAATTTGAGTTACAATGCTATGACGTTAAATTTTATTTACACTTAAATGTATTATGAATATTGCTGGGCCAAGTGTGAGGTTGACCGCTCTATAACCAGGTTTAAACCCCCAATGCTTTGCATTGACCGTTCCAAGGCGGTGACCCCAGCTTTATTCATATTTTGTGTTTATGTTGGTTTGTATTGTGCTGTATTGTGCTGTATTGTACTGTGTGGGCAATCGGTCACTTGCCTTAAATAAAGGACCAATTAATTGTTTTAATGAAAATTCAATACTGCTCCAGCAGCTGGAGTTTCACTTCTTTATATTGTATAGAAGACAGTTATTTGTTTGGGTTAAATATCGGAATAAGAAAGTTCACATACTTAGTACTTATGTTTTGATCTTGAGGAAATATAATTGATGCATAATATTGTTTACACTTTCAATATTTTTAATATTTTTCAATATTTTAAGTGGTGAACCGCAGCTTGATTAATGTATAAGTTGTACTTGTCCTTTCTACAGCTGTTCTACTGATTCACATATTTTATGAGCAGACAGATTGCAACAGTAAGACCATTAATATTATGTGAATTATGAAAAAGAATTCAATACCTTCTTCCTATCAAACACTATATCCCTGTCCTTTAAAGGGGCCTTTTCACAGATTTTGGCATGTTCTTAAGTTATTCATTAAATGCTTTCTATTGATAAATGTAAACATTTGATCATAAAAGCTGCAGTAAAAAATAAAGAAAAAAATTTAAAAAAAGGAAAACAAACTTTGCCTGGAGCAGGTTTCGAACCAGTGACCCCTGGAGTCCTGCCGTGGTCCTGAAGTAAAAATGCTTTTATCCTCTCGGCTATTCTGCCGAGTATACATAAACGACGTATTTGATACCTTATAAAAGCAATCTTCGTAGTGTCACAAAATTTAACGACAACAACAGAACTCTCCAAATTATTCAATCGTTTCGCATTGCAACGCTTTATAATTTTTTCGGTTTTAAAATCGTCAAAAGATGCATATAATGGCTATATTAGACCATGGTAAATGTTCAGTAATACTGTTTCCTCACAAATATCATAACTAAAACGAAAATTTGCGAATCTGAAGCAACTTTTTTCAGTTTTATCAATTTACGAAAACGTGAAAAGATCCCTTTAACTTCAATTATTTTCTACAGGGGCCATTTTTATTTTTACGAAGATGCATATAAAAAACTTGTACATAAAGATTTGTTTTGCAAATAAGAAGATATACTTATATGCATAAAAAAAAGCATTTAATTAAAACACGCGCTTCTTGCATAAAAAGATACACTTTTTTCTACTGAAAATACACTCGAAAAAAATTTAGTTTGACAAATAATGCACTTCTGAAATGAAAACGTGCAGAAAATACACTTAAAGAAAATAAAAATACAGAAAAAATACACTTAAGCGCACTTACTCATGAAAAAGCAGAATAAATACACTTTTTGTTTACAATGCCTAAACAATACACTTTTTGACGAGTATTTTGGTAAAAGCGTATTTAATTTTGGGAAGGGTATATTCAAACTAAATTTAGTTTGTATGTAAAAGGTAGTTTATTGTGTACAATCCTTTAAAATTAGAATTGTACAATAATGTATGTAGACAAGTATATTTATGTACCATACCAATCAAGAATCTGTACATGAAATACATTGTATATACAATGCAAAACTAATATATGAAATTCATATTGATATATGCTATGCTTGAATGTATGTATTATTCTACAGAGAAAACAATCTTTTGCATACATTAAAAAAAGTTACGTTCATGTTCATCTTGTTGCAAAATGCTGTAACCCTTAACCAAAGGACACATTTTGACAGTCCCAAATTTTAAGCGGATACAGATGACAAATGAAATGGAAATAAATTAGGTCATCCTCTAATACCTTATTATAACTCGTTCTATATACTCCTCGTGCCATCAAAGATTGGAAATTATAAGGAATAAGTCAAATTTGGATATTTCAAGCGTTTTGCTTGGGGTTTGTCCATAATAATAATGATTTTAACAATAATTTACATTGACACATCTCAATAGTCTACAAAACATCATTGTCGTAATGAAGTAGCATAAACTGCATTATCGTGATTAGAATAAAGATTGTTAATAATAGTAAAGAGAAAATTCCTGAGCTCCAACCGTGGATTGAACCAAGGTCTTCCGAATGGTAACCAGAAATCCTAACCGCGTCACTTAACAGCTAGCGCAACAGCAAGGCTTTTGGAACCACAGGGTTGAGTCTCGATTTTTTTACTATATATTATATATACTAGTAATATAGTAAAACAATCGAAATTCGACCCTGTGGTTGGAACTGGAAGTTACCTTATTTAACTACAATAGAATATATTTTTTACAACACTTTATTTCACTTCTTTACTAACGTCAACATTGTTGACTGTTTAAGTGGGTTGCGATCTAATAATATCAAAATAATTGTTTACTTGCAGATTGGCATATCCTTCTTCCAAACAAGATGTTTATTTGTTGAAATAACAAGTGTCTGTCTCTATTCATGTTATAATTCATCATGATCTAAGACAGACCATGTTTTAACGTTCTGGAGGAGCTGTACAAAATAACGCTTCTTTTTTTCATGCTTTTGTTTAATTATTCGATTGCGCATGCGAAATTCTAATTTTGTAGATTCTGAAGGTCGACAGATCACATTGTGCACGATAGTCGATACCGCCTTAGGGCCGTCGTCGGACTTTTCAAAGTGGTCAGGCTCTAAGTGCCAGAGGCCTGCGAGCGCCGAAAGCGCGAAGCTACTTGGGAAATCCGGGGGCATGCTCGCCCCCCCCCCCCCCGCTAAATTTTTTTTGACACATAAAGGCTAAATCGTGACAGGTTATGAGGCAAAAGTGAACGATATTACTAAGTAATACGGCGCCGCGCCAGGCTCCATATTATTTGCAAATGCGATAAACTAGGGAAAATAGTTTGAAAATAGTTTGTTAATTTGCTAAGTTGTAGTGCTATAACACCTTTAAAATTTTCCATATACACAGCTGCGCATTTCTCCTCGAGCAACGAGCTCCCCTCAATTTTAGTTAAGTCAAGAGCTTTGCTTATGCACGTGCAAAGTAATAAAGTATTTGAGTCTAGTTTGGGACATGTGCTTCTCAGATATGTCTTAATTCTCCGAAGCGCATAAACGTCCTCTCGCTTGTGACAATTATAGTTGGCATTGTCAGTAAGAATTGTATAAGTGCCACAAGATCTGAGTAGATCACCCGCAATGTAGGTGCATATATTCAAGTACGTGTGACAGTCGGATCTGGTAATTGTGTTGTTTAGAAAATTCAGTCACAAAGAGAAACTCTTCACTGTAATGCTCGTAGCTATACGATGGAGCCTTTATAATAAGATCTTTAACCTTTCTGAGTACTTTTAGACCTTGCTAATCAAACCTGTCCTGGACACAATGTATAACCAGATCAAGAGCTTCAAAGTAGGTGTGTCTGTAGTGGTCAGCCACGGAATCTGGGAAAAAAATGTTCGGCATCTCCCAATTGAAACCGTTTGGGTACTTTTCGTTTTCTTGGCGCTTATGGTTCATCGACATCAAGATTCTCTGCCTTTTGATTCACATCATCGAAGAACTGATTAGATGCCTTTTCATTTCTTAATGTTTCTTAATGTGTCAATTGTCAACATGGCCATTGATTGGCCTTCTGATGCAGACAGGTCCTGGTGATGCAAACCTTTGCTCAGATTGTCAGTATGGTGCATCAATGACTGACCAAGCATTATGCCAAATAAAAAGTCATAAGATTTCATCTGTGCTTCAACACCTTTAATTCTGGCTCTAATGTATGTGTCTTTTGATAAAACTTATGACTCTTCCCATAAACTTTGAAGGACTTCATAGTTGTCTACAACACTCTGGAGATTGTTTGCCTTGACAGACCAACGTGTTGGACACATTTAAATCGTGCTTCTTTTTTTTAAAGACTGTCGCGTTGTGAAGAAAATTTGACAAGTTTAGACATCTCGTAGGTGGTGTCAAAGGCTTCACGCATGATTTTCGATTGTTTAACTGTGCAACGGCATCAGTTTTGTTTTGAAAATCGGCGGTTTTTTTAAATAAGGAAGCATGATAAAACATGTCTGATCCAGAGGAGATTAAGCAATTCATCTCCTAGCTCAGCCTTCTTTTCCTTTTGTGTCAAAAAGTGGTCAGGCTATAGCCTGACCGGCCGACGGCCAACGAAGGCCCTGCGCCTAGGAAGTGTTTCGAACAAACGTGTGTATAAAACGCTGGAATCTAATTATTCCGGCTATTTGCTCTTACCCAGTCTTTTTTATATATTATTTTTTTCGTAATAAACTTTAATCAGAAAATGTCTGACTGATAAAATTGTGACATTCAAAGATGCAGCAGTAGTATTTTCCCCGTAGAGTCTAGAAAGTAGACCGTTTTTGTAACATTGGATACCACTAAGGTTTGCCGTAAAGGGTTAGGGTTAGGTATCGATTTGGTCTCCATTATGCCAATTTATTAGGTATCCAAAATAGACAAGATCTATTTTCAAATTGACATATTGACACCGGAAGTAGGTATACCATCCCGCACGAACGACAACTCTGTCAACACGGAATTACGAGCATCTAGTAACGGTTACCAGAAAACTTGCCCCGAAGTGAACTCGCTTCAAGACAACTCGCCCCAAATATCTGGTCAACTCGCCCCAAATGTTTTGGACAACTCGCTCCAATCGAAAGACAACTCGCCTAAAATGAAGACAACTAGCCCAAAATTAAATGACATCACGCAACGAAATATTTTGTCATATATAGAATACTCTTTGTGGAAAAAAATGTATTAGAGCAAAGTCGGGTAATTTCGACACCTTAAGAGTAAAATTTGATTTAGTCCTGATGTGTCGAAATTACCCTCCAAGTGCCCAAACTTAACGAAAAACACCGTTTTGACTTGTTGATATTTGCTAACGAACGTTATTATCGTTGCCGGCATAACTCAAAACTTCGAGCGATTTAACTAAATGCAGCGGAGTGTAATTTCGACAGTAAGCGGCTAATTTCGACAATTAGCGGCTAATTTCGACACTTGTCTTTGTATTAATTTTCAACAGCTGTTTTAATCAGTTATTTACATTGTATCTCTCAATTAATAGAATTTCACGATCTCTTTAATGTCTAGTGTTAATATATAATATATAATATCTACCGCGGTGTTCATCGTGTTCGCTACATATAATTGAACATAAACGTATTGAATTGATCCCTTTCATTTAAAAGTGATAATGAATAAATAAATTCTATTTTTATGTCCATGCTGGTCGAAAGGATGTGATAAGTATTTAAAATATATTGGCGACAATAAAACGCCTCCGATACATATGTGTCAACTGTATCTATCGAATACCTGCAACTTCTCCCATCTTTATCCATTTATACTCGATAATCCCATATACGCCCGATTTCCGTTTTTAAAGCAAATTATGTGAGGGTAATATAGACGATAAGAGTGCTCAAGAATGTCATAAACATAAACGTTCGCAATTTTCGAAAGTACCAAATGAATTTCGGTATATGATTCTATTTAAAGGTTTGATGAAATACGTGTAAGCCCCCAAACAATACAGTTGTATTACAACATGCGAAAATCACCTTACACGGTTTGCACGCGCCGGGTACAGCTATTTTCGGTAAGCAACTTCTAGATAAAATAAATGAATTTCTTTGTACTGATAAAAAGCGCGTATTTATTTGTAAATAAAAATTTCGTAGCGGGTACAACATTGAGATCATTTGATTTCCCATAAAAGTTTCGTTGTGAATTTCAACTAAAGTTAAAATATCTCGCGAAATATTTGGTATTGCCATTAAGAGTTAATAGTATTGATCATCTAAACGCTTTATTCACGTTTCCGACGTTATGTACTGTACAAATTTAAGTGCATACGTGTGCACATACATATAATATCTACATGTAGTACACATGTATATGATTTTCTTTTCTACGTGTACATTTAAAACGCGTGAATGACCCTCGCAGACAGGTGTTTACGGTGGTTGCGCAGCATCCGCGGTGATCACAGTTGATCCAATTAACGATATAATTAAGTTAAAAAAATACATTTTCATTAATTAATTACTTTCACAATCTTTAAAAAGCTCTAATTTTATATAATCTGCTTGACAAGATATAGAGAGAGCTAAATATAATATTCAATAAGCTGCGTCAACCATTTAAAGAGTAATTCTATTTAACAAATCTATCTTTCCATATTCGCTGGGAATGCTTGAAAACATTTGGAGTGTCGAAATTACCCACCATCGTATAAAATCGGAGGATAATTTCGACACCCCACAAATCATAGTTTAACAAACGCTTGGCACTATTCAAACACAAATACAAGGTCAAGTGAAACAAATTTTATACTAGAGCTTGTACAAATGCCAGAAATACAGCGAAATCCTGAAGGGACGTAATTGACAATTATGTAATCTCCCTTAGCGAAGCTCATAACGCTATAAAAATTCTCTAAGTAATACAATGTACGTATTTTAAATGACTCACTTACATGCAATCAGCGAGACGTTTGATAGAGAGATGTTATCTGGTGACGTCACAACACCAACTACGTCACATTTTACAACGAAATCATACGGGAAGATGATGATTTAAGACAGGTCTGATAAATATTGTGAAAAGTGTCGAAATTAGACGACTGTCGGAATTACCCGACATATTATATATGTTTTGATAGTATTTACCGTAATGCATTATGGCTGAAAATGTTTAAGTCATGTATACAAGGTAAATTGCTTAGAATAGTGAAAGATATGTATGCAAATGTTAAGTCACGTTTCAAATCATGTTCGTCTTATTCAGATTATTTTAGTTATGCTAGTTTGGCTGAGGCAAGGGGAGGTCATATCGCCGATTTTGTTTACTTTATTTGTTGAAGACCTTGATCATTACCTACAAGATAGCATTAACTCTGGTTTGAATATAGATGATATTGTATTGATTTTACTATCATTTGCTAATGACATGGCTATTTTAGGCAAGTCACCTGCTGAAGTTCAAACACATTTAGATAATTAATACTTATATTGCAATTCTTGGGGGTTAAATGTGAAAACTTCAAAAACGAAAATAATGGTATTTCGGAAGAGAGGTGGATTAAAAGAAATCGAAAAATATGTATATAATGGTAATGATGTTGAAGTTGGTTATAACTTTAACTATTTAGGCAAAGGGTTGAATTATACTGGAAGTTTTAAACTAAACCAAGGCATTTGGTTGCCAATGTTTGGTAAAGCCCTTAAAGCCATGAATACATTATTGTCTAAATGCAATGAATTTGACATAGAACCGAAAATAGTTTGCCAGTTATTTGACTCTTTTGTAGGTTCTATATAAAATTATGCTTCAGAAGTATGGGGTTTCACGAAGTCCGATGATATAGAACGTATACATTTGAAATTTTGCAAACGCTTGCTACAAGTGAAAATAAATACATGTAATGTTGCTGTTTATGGAGAATTTGGAAGATACCCATTGTATGTAAACAGGTTTGTTAAAATTAATAAATATTGGTTTAAAGTTCTGAACAATGATAATATCATAATGAACACTGTGCACAAACAAGCCTTGAGCGATTGTAATAAAGGTTATACAAACTGGATCTTAAATGTCAAGAACATGTTAAATAATTTTGGATTTGGTTATGTTTTTGAAAAACCGAACGTTGTACAGGTTAATAGTTTTATTAGCAAGTTCAAATGTAGACTTGTTGACAATTTTAAACATGAAGGGTACGGTAAAATAGTACTGTATTAGATATGTTTAAAGTTGTTTAAAGCTGTTTGGAATATGAAACATATTTAGATGTACTTCCTAGACGACTGCGATTTTTTTTGGAAGATTAAGAGTCTCTGCACATCCTTTGAGAATCCAAACTGGAAGATACGCCCAAAAAAACATACCACGAAATGAACGTTATTGTTTATGTTGTAATGACTTGGATTTAGAAGATGAAAACCATTTTATATGTATATGCCGATGTTACACTGATTTACGGAAAAAAATGTATAAGCCGTAAATTTTATACGAACCCATCTGTATATAAATTCCACAAGTTATTGGTTTCATGTGACAAAACAGCTATTTATAATGTATGAAAATATATCAAAGAAGCTCTTGTGATAAGAAATGCGATTCTAAATAATTCAGTTCAATAATTTCATTACCGCTTTGAAAGTGTATTAGTATGTGTATTCGTAAAGGTCTGTTTTACGTTATTTAATGTTATTTTGCTATGCCTAGTTACGCGACAGAAAATAATATGTATACGTTTGAAAGAAGACGATGTACATGTGTATACGTCAGTCTGTCTGTCTGTCTGTCTGTCTGTCTGTCTGTCTGTCTGTCTGTCTGTCTGTCTGTCTCTGTCTGTCTGTCTGTCTGTCTTTCTGTCTGTCTGTCTGTCTGTCTGTCTGTCTGTCCGTCCGTCCGTCCGTCCGTCCGTCCGTCCGTCCGTCCGTCCGTCCGTCCGTCCGTCTGTCTGTCTGTCTGTCTGTCTGTATATAACATTTTGACTTTAAAAGGAATGCCGAATACACAAAACGATTAATACATGGGAAAAACAAAAAACTAGAAATGTATTCATATTTATATTCATAATTTTTTACAATTACAAACTCAATATACATTTTATTGAAAACATACAAAGCATCAATTACGGCATATTAAATGAAATAAATAACAAAGATGTATGAAGAAAATGAAAAGACTGTCACGTAATAGCCTAAAGCTAGTTAACATTTGAGAAAATCATTTTACAATTTCATGATGTGGCCGGCCTTATTGCAAGTAATGTATTAATTTACCCAGCAATGTGCCCCATGTTGTCAATTGCTTAGGCCGAAATGTCATGTATTAATCAAACTCTTTCCTTAATATGCTGGACTTCTCCTTATATTACTTACTATAGTGTCTAGTGTTAAATGGGTATATAAACTGCCAGTTTTTGCATTAATAAGGAGTACCACGCACACAGGCAAGAATGTAGTTGCACGATTTCTTGTTGTATTGGGCGATGCCCCGTTTATGGGTTCGCTTGTATCTTGTGGATTCACTATTGGATTTGGATATGGACTTTGGAAACTTTATGAATAAAAATTGAGGCAAAATAAAATGGAAACTTTATCTATGTGTGAGCGGCATTGTTCAGATCGAATAACGCTAAAAGACAATTCAAAATATTATCAAACATTTCCAACATCTATAATAATTATAAAACATTACAAACACACAGGTTGTAACGAGCCATGATGAATATTATCAAACCTATCAAACATCTATAATAATTATTTATATAAAGAAGTGAAGTTAAACATTAAAAAACACACAGGTTGTAATGAGCCATGATGAATATTATCAAACATTTCAAAAATCTGTAATAATTATAAAACATTACAAACACACAGCTTGTAATGCGCCATGATGAATATTATCAAACATTTCAAACATCTGTAATTATTAAACACAAACGTTCACACAAAAACAAGGGTTCAAACATTTCTAATAATGAGAAAAAATATATAATTCGCATTCATTTATAACAATGCATTGTAGCAACTTTCACACATTCAAATATCTCAGGCATTTTGTCCGTGAATGCCACTGCACTTCCTGAGTAGACCATTTACAGAAAATTCCCCCTCTCGTAGGCTTCCCTCAGCTTGAAGATTCTTCCGTGGAGAGACGTCTTCTTCCTGTGTTGTCGCCTGCATAGTTTTCCTTCTGAGAACATTTTCACTCGTGTGGAAGAAGGAAAGCCTCTTCATAAAGAAGGGTCAACAATAAGTAGAACCTTCACATTCATTATTTGTCCTGACACTCCGACCAAACACGCTCCAATGTTCTGGTCCCCACCATTAAAATGTGAGTTTGAACTAGTCCAAAAAATTAGACGTAAGCTACCCCGCTTGTAAATCGACCTCATATTTATAGGAGTAAGTTTGAACATACTCAGTAGTTACTTGTAATATCTATGTATCTGGCTCATGGAACAACAAGACGGACTAAATGGTGCTTATTTTAATAAACACAATTATAAAAAAGCTTAAACAATTTATTATTAAAAGCAATCCGGTATGTAAACAATTAATTAATTAAAAAGTTTTACAATATGAACTGAAAAAATAACATCATACAACTACATTTCCTTTACAATAATCACGAAAAAATATACATCAAACTTAACAAATATTTCAGAAACAAAATATTCAAGATAAAATATATAAGAAACAACATTGGGGCGAGTTGTCTTTTGGTTGGGACGAGTTGTTCAATATATTTGGGGCGAGTTGACGACTTTTTTTTTGGGGGGGGGGGGGGGGGGCGAGTTGGCTTTGGGGCGAGTTGTATGGCTTCACTAGAAACCGGAAACGTGAACATTTAGCAGTGTTGTGCAATTACAATTACGTACATACCTAACGTTCACACTAGACTGGATCTACGCCAGAAGAGTTATTCGGGTTAGCCAAATAGTACGTAAAGCACTACAGTACACTTCAGTTATAAGTTACATTTGAAAGAGCTATTTAATTGATCTACCGTAATTACTATAAGCTTTCGGAATCTCTAAATTTTCGGACACCCGCTGCTTTGGACAAAATAATTATTTTCGTGCAGTCATTGAAATTCAGATTTAAATCTACAAGCAAGTCGGGTCAGTAATATGGAAATTTGTTATAGCCCGAGTCAAATTTTACTAGCCCAAACAATTTATAATGGAACCAAAATGGACAGAAATCTTAAAAAATTCACAGAAAATAATACAATATGCCTTGTTTGACAATAGAAACCTACTATAATTATATATCTAAATGTTTGCAAAAGAGTAACGCAACATGTCGCATAATTGGGAAGATCAAACCCAGCCAGCAACTTCCATGGGAGCTCTCTTTCCGGTTTCGCCCCCGCGACATACTTCAATGACAACTGTTCCGCCATTACTCTCTGTGTCCCAAATGCAACACAAAACATTTATTTCACATTATAGTAAACCGGGAACCACAAAACCATGCGCTTTTACGCAGTAATCCGAATATTGCCTTATTGTGCAGGGGTGGCGAAATCTCAATAAACTATACTTGTCCACGGACAACCATTTAGGAAACTTAACTTGCCCGTTGCTGAACTAGACATGTCCGTTAATGTTTATATAAATTATAAACGCATTTATTGATTAATGTTAAATAATGTGGAATATATCAAAATGAGTATGATTTGCTTGTTTTGTTTATAATTGTATTTCAATGGTACATTCATTATAGCAGTATAGTTCATCTTGAATGCTCTGAGCTTTTATGAGTACCGTACATTCGCGGCCATAAGTCTACCTCGGCCATAAGTCGAGGGGTATAATGTGGCTAGAAAAACTTGGTTTTTTGCCTTGACTCTGCCATAAGTCGGGGGGTAAATTTCCTTTATCTCGGACATGTTTAAGTGACGTTTTAGTCATGGTTCTGAGGGCTTCTGTACCGGCAGTTGACATTTTTTGGGATATTAATAATAAGAATATATTTAAAACGAAACATTCAACGTTTCAATGATTTATTATAACGAAAAATATATTTTATTGTTCAAAATCATAATAACATATCATTGATTATTTCGAACTTAATATATATTTCACAAATCAAAATTAGTATCCCATTTAACGTAATAACTTTCAGTGTTTATATTATGAGCAGATATTTTTGTATTCAAATGTTAGTGCTATTGATGTGAAAAAACGGTAAAATCTTGAACGCAGAAATTCATTATATGGTAAAAATAATTGTAACTTGCTCACAAATAATCAACAACGCTTTCGCCATTATGCGTGAAACACGTGAATTTACCAACACTCGCATCGCTCGCTATTCGACTGTTATATACATATTCGTAAATCACGAGATACCCGAGGAATAATTTTTGCATTCTGGAAAAACGTCTTATCTGATAATACTAAGCAGATGATCCAAAGTAATTGTGTTTTTGATATGTCCACTTACACTTTTTAATAATTCAGGGTGAGTGCGTTATATTATTATAATCATTCAATGAATGAAATCTTTAATCAGATAAGATCTATTTATTTACGAAACGATTATGCATAAATTGTGGGACAGTTGTGAATAAATCAACGAAACCACACCTTCATCCAATCAAAAAATATACCATGTGAAGTTGAACAATAGCGATTGGTTAAAGGCGTATCCAACGATCAAGTAATTATTTTTGATTGGTCAGAAGTAGTTTGTAGCAGAACCGTTGTGCATATCATTAACGGATAACTATTTTAGGCGTGACGCAATATAGACAAATGATCGAAAGGATGCCAACACTATACTTTACACTTTGATCTTAGTCAAAGGCCGAGAAGCGATAATTGGTGGCATAAAGACACCTGCAACTGTTGACAGTTTGTATTTACACGGATTAACTTTAAATGGGTACAAGTGTCAGCCGTCGATTTACTATTGTTCTTAGCAGACAGCGGGCGATGTATCAATAGACAAATTGCTATGTATAATTTTCACCACTTTACCGTATGTCACAAATGTTTAATATTTTCGAAGTTATTTTTACATGTTTTTATTTGGACTTATTACGAAGATTAATGAATTAAAAAAAAAGTGTAAACATGAATATTTTGTTATCGGCGGACATATAAGTAAAAGACGAGTCGGCCTTCCCGTAAACAGTCATCATTCCTCCGCTTCAGAGATTTATTACTTTTAAAAAAAAGGTACAGAAATATGTTTTTTTATTTTTTTTATTTAGTACCTCATCCATAAGTCGAGTTGACTTTTTAAGTCAATTTTGGCATCGTTTTTAGGTCGACTTATGGCTGCAAATTTACGGTACATACTTACAGCTCATAGTTCTTCTTTGTAAAATTAAAATCAATGTAAAAAAATAATGTCACACATATGTCCATAAAATCGAGTTAAATCAACCTAATACATTGTTACAAACACAATACCTGTTACAATCGACATCAATTTGCCTCTACTTTGTTGAGAAATGCTCAAAACATAAAATTGATATCAAATCGTTTATGGCAGAAGTTGTTATTGTCGATTAGAGCAAAGGGAAAGAAAGGGTTACACTGCACAAATTTTTTACACAGTGGTATTTGACGATCTGGTCTTATGGTAGCAGTTGAAATTGTATTGTGTATAACATTGTAGTTTGAATTAGGACACATTCTTATGACTGTAATTTCGCTGCGATCGGATAAGTGGCATGTTCCGTTAGTAAGTTGAATAATATCGGGCGTATGTTTGCATTGTAAACAAGCAGGGCTTTTTTTAAGCGGACGCCCGCTTGCCCGTGCCGGGTTAAAATCGTCGTGGGCAAGTGATTTTCCAAAGTAGATAGTCCGCCGGGCAAGTCCATTTCGTATTAGCATACTTGTAGTATTTTTTTCGACTTTTCCCCTTGTATCTATTTATTTTCTTTGGGTCAATATATTTGTTTATCAAGTACAAATAAAACGAGACATGATTGGTCGCTTTCATTGTATAAGCCAATCTAAACGCTCAAAACAAGTTCTGCTCGGCAGACGTTTCAACATGGGGGACGGTAGCGTCCAGCCGATCTTTTCAATTTTAATAAAAGTAAATCGAAACACTCAAAGGAACAAACCAAAACAACCGAAAAAGAAAGGAAGAGAAAATATGAAAATGAATCACGAAAGCGTAAACTGTGAATAACTTGTATGTTGCATATTCACATTCACAGTTTAAAATTGTGAGAAACTCTTCATCAAAGACATCTTGATGATTTTCAATCTCTGAACAATCATTTTCACAGTACTATTTTAAGCCCTCCCCCCTTTTAATCTATGCCATAACTTGTATAGATATAGTAACAAGTATATCGTTTTAAAATTTAAATAGTAATAAACTTTTCATATGTATTGTATTCAATAGTGACTATTCAATGAAATAAAACTGTCCAGATTTTGTTTTGTTGACAACTTTATATTATAAAAACGATTAATATTTTATTGTTGATACATTGATTATAGCTGAAACTAAATCTAGAATAATAATGCATGTGAATCAATGCTTTAAAGATCAAATGACAATAAAAAATTGACTTCAAAATAGGGCAACCAGTTTTTAATGAGGGCAAGTAGATGTTCAAAGTAACTTGCCCCCCGGGCAAGTGAATGTCAATTTCTTACGTTAACCACTGACAAGTTGTTATTAAAATAAAGATACTATGTGGTGTTGGTGTAACATTTACTATTTTACTAAGTGAATGAGGGTTGAAATGCTATGAAACACTTTCTGCACCAATTAAAATATTTATTGAACATATTCCACATTTGTTTTCGGCTATTAGGCTAGATTATTTAATATACATGTATACATATAAAATATTGCAGACATACACACACACACACACAAAGTATAAAGAAATGGAAAAAAGAAACACCATAAAAGAAACTAAACAAACAAAACAAGAAAGAACAAAGAAATGAATATGCATTGTTATAATGAAATATAAACACATACAGCTAAAAGATTTACAGAAAGCGAAAACCTAAGCACAATCGAAGGACACCACACATAATCAATTGGTCACTGTCGGCTCAGGAACTACTTTAAAGTACCCCGTGTACCCTTAGGTAAACTAAATGTTCCCCGGGTACGAATAATACGTTTAAAGGCACCCGGCAATACGACGGGGTTTTTAGTATATTTTCCGTACACCGGGAACAGTGTAGTAAACTTTAAAGTACCTGGGGTACCATATACACACATACAGCTGATAAATTTACATATATTTCCCTGTGTGTGATCGTGCTTATTGAAAGCAAAAGCCTAACCACAATCGAGGGACACCACACATAATTTACGCTCAATTGGTCATTGTTGGCTCAGGTACTACTTAAAAGTACCCCGAGTACTCAGAAGTATTCTACAATGTACCCCGGATATGGAAAATACGCACCCGGTCATACTCCGGAATACTTTTTAAAACAGGTATATATTTTCTGTACCCCACATACTTGGCAGTATATTTTTTATTTACACTGGGTACTTGAAGTAGTATCTGAGCCGACAATAACCAATCGAGCATAATTTACTATTGTTTAATTAAATCATTTTATATTTCGAGTCCGCATTGAAGACGTACATAAAGTTGAAAGGCGGTAATGCATGTGTTCATTTGTTTACCATATGAGTGTTTTGGTATATGCATGTATTGAAATACAAATTGAAATAGATGTTCCATGCTTCGACCACCGACTTATCAAAGAATCAAATCCTGAACGAGTTTTCCGGGGATGGAAGTGTGAAGATCGTGGTGGCGACTGTGGCCTTTGGATTGGGGGTAAGTTACTGGACAATTAATAATGTGACCAACTACTCGAGCTTTCTGTAAATAGATTGACGAAACGTGTTTGTTTGATCTAGATATTACGGCATGGAGATGTGGTACATTGAATACATGAACCTTGTTGATAATCGAAGTCTCTTCATTTATCGAATTAATTATAAAGTTATTGATAAATTGATTGAGTACAGAGCGATTAATTCATGGCGTACAGGGCAATGCGTATGTATGCATTGGTGAACTTATTATGTGTCGATAACGTGGGCATTATGTTCCGTGTTGAAAATACAAATCTAACATCTGGTCATTTACAGATTGACATTGCGGATGTTCGTCTAGTCGTCCACTGGGGTGCACCAAGAAATCCTTTGTCATACTGGCAGGAGGTGGGGAGGGCAGGCCGGGATGGGAAACCGTCCCTTGCAGTTGTCTATCCCTACGGTCGTTCGTTAGTGGGAGACAGTGGACTGAGAGAGACGTTTAAGAGTGTTAAAGCTTGAGGCTGTCAGTATTAAAGACTTTGTTAACTAAAGAGATTGGTGAAAGTGAGTTATGCGTTAGGGAAGGTTGCGTTTTAAAGAATTGTTCTGTATGTGAGTGTGATCTTTGTCAGTGTTGTTCAAGGTGCTGTGCAAAATGCGGATGTGTTGGTGTGATAGGTGTTTTGGAGAGATTTTTCATTTGATAATTGTCACTGATGAGAATGTAATGATACACAGACAAGAATAACAAGCGAAGAATATATATGTACTGGCATTTCCCCAGAAATTTGGTCAGGCACAGCGGCAGGCGGTTGGTGTCGATTTCTTTATATACTTTCTAAATGTTATAAATCGAAATCCACACTACTTTGGAGCTACTAAAACACAAAATTTCATAATATTTATGTATTTGTCCTCAGTTCAATTCAGTCAAGTCATATATTATAAAATTAAATAACCAAAATAAACAAAAAGCAAAAAAATGATTGAAAAACATTCTGTGACCAATGGAAAATCTTGCTTCCAATTTCTTGTCGTTTATTAGATTGTATTCTGTCATGCACAGAGACTAAAGAAAAATGTGTTTTAGGTATACACTGTAACTCCAATATAGTGCGGTCAATGGGGTCCAAGCCGCGAAACAGCGTTATAACGGATCCGCGTTATAAGTTTTGTGCTCATTTACTGCAGGGGGCTATAAAAAAAACAGGTATAGAATAGCCTATAATATAGGTCATGTATATTGCCATGCTGTGTTGACGCAAATACATGCATATAAACCGAATCGTATTGATAACAGTATACATACCGCTTTTCTTATGTGCACATTTATCCAATAATCCAATAAAATTGCAACATCACTTAAAAAATAATAATCTAGAACATTAATGACGATATATGTTTAAGAAATTCGTAAACACAACCGTACGCATATATGCCATTTTCAGAAGTGTTAAGAGTACAGTGCATTATGGGGCAGAGCTTTCATTGGACCAGCGACTTTAAATTTAAAATGAATGCAATACGATTCATGTACAAAAAATTGTTTTATTGCGTCATACGCATGCAAAAAAACGTGTTTCCCGGGGACTCTCTGATACCGCGCGAAAATGAAAGTGAAACTCTGTTAACAATAACCGGTGTACTGCGTTCGCATGTAAATAAATCGTCTGCATTATTTAATTTCTTATACACGAACTGAAAGATTAAATGACATAATACTAGAATGATAATGAAATGACAGAAAAAGTTGTTTTATACAGTGGGCAGTATATTTCACAGCCGCTCATTTAATATAGTCAAACTGCAACCATATCAAAGTAAGAATGTTTCAATCGTTTTGAATTACTTTAATTGTATAACTATCCCGCTTGCACTTAACTTATGGAAATTATCGCACTGAACCGCTCTGATGAGGAATACATGTAATAAACACTGACACGCGAGTTTTTCACATCTTTATTGACATTACACAACAGATTAACACCAATTAGCTGTCGGTGTTGTTTAACCTCGAGGCGATTATAATCGGTTCAACGGACGGTTGAATAAAGCAATCAACATGTGATTGCCGCCATCTTTGAATTGTCTGAAAATACATGAAGTTGCATAATACGGATTTGAATCAGAAATCAAATGGAAGGTTGGAGAAAAAATGGGATCCAAGCACCCCCCGCGTTATATTGGATTCAGCGTTATAACGGAGCGCGTTATATTGGAGTTACAGTGTATAGCGAATTCCGTAAATATGAAAGAAACTATATATATGTATATATTGTATCTGAATATATTAAATGTTGGTACTGTGAAGTTATAGTCGCCGTTAAGAAAATAGTGTGAAAAAAATTTAAATGGTCGGGAGCAATCAAATAAGACGTTTGATTCCAATTAAATGTATTCATAACTTAAATTACGCACAACCGCAACACACATCAGTTACGGTTTATTTTTGAAGCAAGTTCTTTATACTTGTTTATTTTCTGCAATAGTCTTTAACAATTAAAATATTTAAAAGATCGCCGTGGCGTAGTGGAAATGGTGTCCGCCTAGCGATCAGGAAGTCACGGGTTAAAACCTCACTGTGAGCGTTCCTTCGATCTCCCCCAAAAGACACCAAGTACTGGTTCTAGTCCCAGGAAACAGATTCGAGAGTGTTTATAAAAGCATACGGCTTTCGATGCAATCGAGCTAAAATAAATAGGTTTAAACTAATTAAAATAAAACAAACAAACAATTTGAGCATATCTTTAATTGCTCGAACTCCACATGTACCGGTAATAATAGATCATTATCGACCATTATTATGATATTACAACCATAATCGATCCCCATTAACGACCCGTAAATCGTTCATACGTGTTACCTATGCCCCTTATGCACACACCGCTGATAAGAGCGCTGATAAGAGCGTGCATGTTTTGATTGAACGTTGGCCGAATGTAGACAGCATTGGGATTAAAGCTTGCAAGCTCTTGTGAAAATGTCAAGCGCACGCATTTTAGTCCGCTGGGCTAAAATCGCCTGGGGAAATCCCTGATTATATGTATCTATACATATGAATATATGGTGTTCGAATATATGTATGAATACAAGTTACACTTTGAATGGGTTGTTTTATATAAATCATTGTTTTTAAATCATGCTCCAGTGTTTTACTTATAGTTATAATGTATAATAATGTCTATCTCAGAAGTCAATGAATTACACTCAATATCAATATTAAAGTGATAAGTCTTATGTTACTAAGAAGTGAATTTTTAATTTATGTCTTACCTTATAAAGTATCTGATGAATAAGTCATTATCAATTGAAAGTCATACAACTTATGTTACTTATCAGTGATTACTTTTTGTAACTTCTATCAATTCCTAGTTTTCATAATTCTTATAATCCATGCACTACACTTTTGTTATTTTCTATTTTGTTTATGGCTAAAAGCAATTGTATGCTTTAGAGCTAATAAATGTTGCTGCTGTAGATGCTGTTGTGTTATAATTCCCTTACGGCAGATCTAAGGGTCATCGTTCCTTTTGTTTCTTCCTAATGTCTGTTGTCTGAGCGCTATTCATATACAATTAACATAAGTATTAATTAAAATTTGAACAAATTATATATGAAATTTCTGTCCATTTAAAACAAATATTTAATATTTGAAAATAACCTTTCTTAAAAACATAAATTGTATGTTCGGAGAAAAGCATAGGTAAACCGTTTATTAGTACATGTTGTAAACACACCGCATGCGTTCCTTTAATTTTTCTTTTGGTTAATAAAAACTGTTCGATATGCAAACAAGTTGACATTAACATTTACGCTTGACGTGTTTGAAACTTTGATTAAAATCTTTCTTCTGCGAGCACACCACATCATGTAAGTTATCTTAATTTGCTCATTATAGATATATTGACGATCTATTTGTGTTAATTCATGCCAGAAAATAGTTTATGTTGCTAATTTTACCAATAAATCCCCGCCTGAAATCCCGGCGGAGATTTTGCTATGGTAAATTGCGAAACCAGTTGCAACTCCCAGACCCGGAGGGTCAATAGCTGGGAGTTGGATTATTGCAACTATATAGCAGTATATTATAAACAATATAAAGACTTTCTCAAACTTTAAATCTTGCGAAGCTAGTGTTATTAAAACATGTGCTGAACATTAGTACATTGTAATCTTAACAAATTAAACTAGTCCAATATGTGGACCTCATCACACTGAGGCTCCGCTACTAGTAGCAATTTGATTATATAAACTGGTAACCATTGAAAATCTGTTGGCCAAGTTTCTTGAAAAGTTCTGGTGCGTTAACTTAGATCATATTTTTTATCAAAATCTTTGTTAGTTTTTTGGGAAGTGGGCTGCTCAAAGCTTTGGGTTTCTGCTCCGTTGTTGGAGATTAAAAAAAAGTTTCATCTTTACCATTAAAGTCGTCTTAAATAACAAGGTAGACCGTGTTTTGATGATCTTAGATTGATACTTTTTATTTCCGTCTGATTGTAAAAATAAAGAAACCAGTCTGTACACTGTCTAACAGTCGGGCCGAATGTTGAAAATGCGGCATGCTCCCGGTCTCTTGCAGAATAAGAGAGATCACTGCGCAGGAAAGTGCACGTATTTTAGCTTGATTGCTCCGCAAATAGCACTGACAATGTAATCGCGTGTCAACATCCGGTTTTGTAAAACTTAATTACGGCTTTAATACAATGTATTTTTGTATACTTGGACGCGACTTTTAAAAAACTTGTTGTCCACGGACAACTTAAATGAAAAAGTCAGTTGCCCAGACAAGCAAATGTACGACTCGGGCAACTCGGACGTTTGATTTCGCCACCCCTGTTGTGCAGCATGTGTGGGCAATGTGTTAAAGACATAAGCGGCTATTGATATAAGTGGCTAAAAACTTTGTTTACAAATATTGAAAATGAAAGTGGAACTCTTTTTCTGTTTTCTGAATTTTACAAGCACGTTGGGCTTGTAATATTAGATTTCCTACAAGCCCTAAAGAAAAAATACTAGTCTTTTGCTGTCGGACTAGTGGGATTTTCGACAACTGTTTTTGACTCAAAATTTTCGAACATACAGGCTTTCGTCAATAATTTATGACTATTTTACCAGATTTTTTTCCCTGTTTTTGCTTATTTGGTGTCACTTCAAAGTTCCATAATGCATTTTTATGACCAGATTAAGGTCATAAAACCTAGCTGGTGAATGCCTTAGGGACCATATCAATTGCGTAATTGTGTAAATAACCATGTACATGGATAATAATAAAAAATCATGTAATAAATGCACTTCCAGGTTTTTTTTTCCTTCTTTGTGACCCGCCGAAAATTGGCCCTTTCCCCTCCGATTTATTGTTCCCCTCAGCTGGTAAATTTTCCCCTCGATTTCATTTTCCACTCCCAAAAAAAAAAAATTTTTTTTTTTTTTTTTTTTTTTTTTTTTTTACCTTTAAATATATTATTAAACCTGATCAAGTGTAGAAAAAAGAAAAATATTGCATAATTAAATTTTCTGTTAACTTGAATTTGAATGCTTAATTGATTATTTAAGACTTTCCTTATTTTCCCCAAAATCCGGCGTTTTGTGTGATTTTTCCCCCAAAATCCGGCGTTTCGTGCGATTGTTTTCCCCTCAAAAAAGGCCAGGCCCTTTCCCCAAAATCAAATAAAAACCCCTGACTAAAAAATCTGCACACAATGATTGGCTAGATTGAACTTTACCAGTAGGCAGTTGTTTACCACTATCGACAAAGCGGGGGTTTGTGGGCGGTAGCCCTCAATAATAAGGAAATATACAGGATAAAAAGGATTATTAGGTGTTGCCCTAGGTGTTAGGTGTTACGCGCTTAGCAACGATAAAATTGTACGCTTTTCCATTCTTTTTTGCCTACCTGTAAAGTTCAATCGTCCCCAATGATTTCTGTGTTTGTTCATGAGTCGTAGTCTAACACCTTCAATTGTTTGTATAGTAAAGTCAAATCCAAACTAGGTAAATTTTAACAGGACAGTTACTGTAGGTCCTCTAAAAAGGAAAAAAATACTGGACCTCCTCTTTTTTTACGGGACCTACCAGCTGCAGAATATAATAGTAAAATAACTTGGTTTCATTGCTGGGATCAAGGTGTTTTTGATATAAAATTAAATATGATTAAAAAGCTTTTAATTTCAAGGTCACACATTTGTATCTAACGTTTAATAATAATACAAGCCTTACATGGTACTAGTCTTGTTTAGTTAAAACATATAAAAAAAAATATAGAAGAATCAGGTGTGGCCATCTGTTTTCTGCCAGGAATCTCTCCTTCGTAATATCTTAAGAACATTTTCCTAAACTAAAAGAAGCTGATACTTGTTTACCTAAGCTTTGCTTAGCCGGCATGTCAGATATGAGTCTGGTCATTACGGCCTAAACCGACGACAGCCTCAATAAATGACACCAGCTTTTTCATGAATGGACATTGACAGCCAAGATAATAACAGTTTGAATGACAATGATCATTATTTTACATTACTATTGCTATTACAATCACACAAATTGATATCTAATGTGTTTAATCTAAACTAGAATATTCCCCCACATACAAAAGCTAAAATAATTCAACTGGAAAATGTACAAAGACACGCAGCCAAGTTTATAACAAACAGATATCACAACACAGCAACTAATAATTTATTGGACACCCTGAATAGGCCCACTCTTGAAACACGCAGAACAAAATTCCGTCTAATCTGATATAAAAGTATCCACCATATAGTTGCCATCACTCCTCCAGTTAATCTGTTGTTCCTGTTGACCGCCGATCCAGACTCAGCAGTAACCATTGCTTTAGACACAAACAAACCTCAAATTACTCTCATAAATTCTCATTCTACCCATGATCAGTAACACAATATAATTCATTACCTCCCCACATACAAGAATACATGAGGCAGCCACAGTAGCAGTTTTCAAAACCCTTACTCCTGTGGCCGTCATTGTCCCCCTTACCCACTTGTTAACACTTACAATATAAATAATTTTAAACAAACACCACACTGAGCACCTTCAGGCTTTGAAAAAAACACTTTACCGCTCGAATTTGCGAGTGAAGTTGACGGTCGGGCAAGTAACGTTTGTAAAATTCTTGACCGACCAGGCGAGTGCTGTTTTTCCGGTTGAGAAATATAAATTTAGTTCCAAAACTCCTGCCACATCGATACAAATTGCGAACTATTTTTCTAACGAACAAAAAATAGGTTTAGTACACATAGAAAGTGCACTTTTGTTTTGACAATGTAAATGACTTCACAGGCACATTAAAAGTAATTCTCGAAAACGGCTGCGCTCGTTTCATAGATGTCAGTGCTCTTATCTAATGGATTAATATTGAAAAAGAGAGTTAAATAATTATATTGGTCATTCAATGAAGCGTAAAATTTCATTTGAATGTAAATATCAATAAAATAAAAAATACATAACTGGTTTATTATAATACTTCTTATATTTAATTATGAATAAACAGAAAAATGAATTATAAATAAACAGAATAATTCGTGATCTGAAGCCTTAGCCAAAAGTTACCATACTGTCAATCAAGCGTGTGTTTCAGTAAAAATTGGTTATGAAATGAAATGAAAAAACTGAAAAGAATCTGCAGTTCAAGAAGGGCCGCAGTATGAAAACCTCGTGAAAAGTAACAACACCACCTACATTAAGAACATTTCTGCCCTGTAGAAAATCATGCTGACCATATCACCAAGCACAACAGAGTGTTAACATGATTTTAGTAGAATGTACTTGATAAAGACTGATAAAAGAACTAGTCTTTGATATGATTTCCTGGCATCATTGGTCAGAATCAACTGCCATGGCTCAAAACTGAAAGAGTTTCATCCAGGACCAGCGATTCGCAATAGGTTGGATTCTGCTAAAAGAACTAGACACACCTCAGGTCACAAAATTACAGGGCCACGACCAAAGAAGCCAGCTGCCATGGAGGTTTCATCTAGTGCAGACTCTGACTCTAATGGATTAATTGTATTTTTTGCAAAGTAAATACAACTATAGTATTGACCTATAGATGTTTGTTTATTACAATGAGGCAAAGTCAGATAATAGTTTAAGTTTAGAAAAATGTTCTGGTTGATCATTACTATACATATAGATTTTTTTTTTTATGCAGGGCGTGAAGGTTAAAGAAAAGGGCAAGTGGCTCTGGAAAAAATAAGAAGGCGTGCTGTATCGGAAGAAGAAGAAGTACTATGTCAGTATTGTTTTAACTTTTATGCATTTGTTTGTTTTTTCTGACCTTGGTAGTTTTCATGATGGCAGCATATTTTTTAGCTCACCTGATTGCTCAGGTGAGCTTTTGTGACCGTTCTTTGTCCGTTGTCTGTCCGTCCGTCCACATTTGTTCGTAAACACTCCAGAAGCCACATTTATTGTCCGATCTTCATGAAACTTGGTCAGAAGCTTCGTCCCAATGAAATCTCGGCCAAGTTTGAAACTGGGTCGTGCCGGGTCAAAAACTAGGTCACTAGGTCAAAAAAAAAGGAAAAAACTTGTAAACACTGTAGAAGTCACATTTCATGCCCAATCTTCATGTAACTTGGTCAAAATGTTTGTCTTAATGATATGTTGGTTGAGTTTAAGTGGTTCCGGTCCGTTTAAAAACATGGTCGCCAGTGGGCGGGGCAGTTTTCCTTATTTGGCTATAGAGAAACCTTGTAAACACTCTAGAAGTCACAATTTTTGCCCAATCATGAAAGTTGGTCAAAGCATTGGTATTATTGATTTATCGGACGAGTTCGAAAATGGTCCAGATCTGTGAAAAAACATGGCCGCCAGTAGGCGGGGCATTTTCCTCTATATGTAGATAGTGAAAACATGTGAACACTCTAGAAGTCACATTTTTTGCCCAATTTTCATGAAATTTGGTCAGAACATTTGTTTCCTTGATATGAGAGTTGAGTTCGAAAATGGTTCCGGTTTGTTGAAAAACATGGTTGCCAGGGGGAAGGGCAGTTTTCCTTATATTTATATAGTAAAAACAGCGATTTTCCTCCTTCTTTATAAAGTACCGGTAAACGGCACTTTCCCAATTACGAAAAAAATACAAATTTCCCAATTGCTGTCCTTAAATTCCCAATTAAAGGTAAAAAAAAAAAAAAAAAAAATTTTTTTTTTTTTTTTTTTTTTAAAGCAACATTTAGTTAGTTTCCCTTTGCAGCTCTATAGCTTGAACCTAGGTTTATATAATATTAACAGCTTGAAAACACTTGGTTATCAATTTTAAAGTATTTGGGAGCAAAAAATCAAATACACCAATTTCCCAATTTGAGGTTTTCACGACTCGATTTTTCCCAATTTTGATGTTTTCACGACTCGATTTTTCCCAATTGGACCGGTACGGGTACTTTTCCCAATTGGACAAGGAAAATCGCTGAAAAAGGCTTGTAAACAGTCATGAATTAAGGTCATGTAACATGCGAGACAACTCTTCTAAATATTGCATTTAAGTTTACAGTAGTTACTCTCCTTTGACTATTAATGTTTTCATAATAATACAGTGTATTTTCTAGAGGGCACATTTCTTTTCCGATCTTCATGAAACTTGGTCAGAAACTGGGTCATGCTGGGTCAAAAACTAGGTCACTAGGTCAAAAAAAGAAAAACCTTGTAAACACTGTAGAAGTCACATTTCTTGCCCAATCTTCATGTAACTTTGTCAAAATGTTTGTATTAATGATATGTTGGATGAGTTCAAAAGTGGTTCTGGTCCGTTGAAAAACATGGCCGCCAGTGGGCGGGGCAGTTTTCCTTATTTGGCTATAGAGAAACCTTGTAAACACACTAGAAGTCACAATTTTTGCCCAATCATCATGAAAGTTGGACAAAAGATTGGTTTTATTGATATCTGGGACGAGTACGAAAATGGTCCAGATCGGTGAAAAACATGGCCGCCAGTGGGTGGGGCATTTTCCTCTTTATGTATATTATGTGAACACTCTAGAAGTCACATTTTTGGCCCAATTTTCATGAAATTTGGTCAGAACATTTGTTTCCTTGATACAAGAGTTGAGTTAAAAAATGGTTCCGGTCAGTTGAATAACATGGCTGCCGGGGGGGGGGGGGGGCAGTTTTGTTATATATATATAGTAAAAAAAGCTTGTGAACACTCTAGAAGTCACATTTTTTGCCCAATCATCATGAAACTTGGTGAAATGATTGGTTTTATATATATCTCAGATGAGTTCGCAAATGGTCCCGATTGGTAAAAAAACATGGCTGCCAGGTGGGAAGGGCTGTTTTCCTTATGTGACTAGAGAAAAACCTTGTGATCGAACACTATAGAAGTCTCATTTTTTGCCTAATCATCGTAAAACTTGATTGCTCAGGTAAGGTTTTAGAGTTGGTCTTTGTCCGCCGTCCGTTCGTCCACATTTGGTTTGTAAACATTCTAGCATTCACACTTCTCAAGCATTCTTTATGAAAGTTGCTGAAAGATCTCAGTCAAGTTTGATAATGAGCAAAATCACATAATTAATGCCATAATTATTGCCCTTAGATTGTCCAAATTTTCATTATATAATACAAAATCCTTGTAAACATTCTAGAGGTCACAATTTTGTTTCAGATTTTATGAATCTCGGTCAAAATATTTATTTTTGTAAGCAAAGTTTGATGTTTGGTAAGGGGGTCAACTAAAAATATAGGTCACCAGGTAAAATCTTACAAAAACACTCCATACACCAGAGTTTTGGTTCAATAATGATGAAACTTGACCAGGATGTTTGTCTGGACAATATCTAGGTCAAGTTTGACGTTTGGTAAAGATTAAATGAACCGACTCCTCTCAGGTGAGCGAACTAGGGCCATCTTGGCCCTCTTGTTTATATTTAAGCACTCATAACAAAGATCAATTTCTTTACTGTCTGCTTGCACCTATGAATTAATATTGCAGTAACAGCACTGGGGATCATCGGCAGAACAGGTTTCAGGCATAAGCTGTCATAGAAGGCCAATCTACTATCAGCATGTTATGTTGTTGAATGTTTTCTAAATAAAGTTCAGAATTGTATCCTTGAGACGCCTGATTCGGTCCTTGTAACAAATAATAGAAAAAAAAGATTAAATAAAATAAAGTTGGCAAAATGATAAATATCTACATCAAGACTTATTCATAGTTTACGAATTCATTTATCAAGATCTATAAATCGCTTCCTTTTTCCGTAACTCAGAGATTCTGCCATGACATCCAGCGATTTTTTTGCCCAATTGGGAAAAGAACCGGTCCCAGCCCAGTTCGGAATATTGTGCGCGAAAAACCCTGAAATTGGGAAAATTGGCGCTGTGAAGTCTTAATATTGGGAAATCGTGTGTGTTTGATTATTTGCTCCCAAATACTTTAAAATTGATAATTAAGTGTTGTCAAGTTGTCAATATTATATTTACTTAGGTTCAAGCCATAGAGCTGCATTGAGAAACTAACTAAATGTTACATTTTATATATATAACAATTTATTGCTTTTAATTTTGGGGGGAAGGGAAACCTTCAATATATATATATATATAGTCCAGCTATCCTACTTACTCACCCCTGCGTCGGCATTAGCGTTGGTCAATGTTAAAGTTTGCGTACCACCTCAAATATTTTCAATGTCCCTTGACATATTGCTTTTATATTTTGAATACTTCTTTACCAACATGACCCCAACCTATATACAAGACCAGACAACTGTAACAAGCATTTTGTAAGAATTATGGCCATTTTTCCACTTAGAATTTGCATATTATTGATAAATCTATGTTAAAGTTTGCGTACCACCTCAAATATTTTCTATCTACCTTGTCATATATTTTGCATACTTTTTTCCCAACATGACCCCAATCTAAAACCAAGAGCAGACAACTGTTTCAAGCATTTTGTAAGAATTATGGCCCTTCTTTCACATAAAATATGCATATTATTGATAAATCTATGTTAAAGTTTGCTTACCACCTCAAATATCCCTAGACATATTGCTTTCATTTTTTGCATACTTCTTTACCAGCATGACCCCAATCAATAAACAAGAGCAGACAACTGTATCAAGTATTTTGTAAGGATTATGGCCCTTTTTTCACTTAGAAAATTGAAAATTTGGTTTAGTTTTGTGTTTAGCTCCACTTAATTATCCCCGCTGAAAATGTTTCAGAGGAGATATAGTAATAGTCTCCGTCCGTCTGTCCGTCCTAAACTTTGTCCGGAGCATAACTCTAAAACTACTGAAGGGATTTACTTGAAACTTGAAATATAAACAGATGGCAACTAGGAGGAAGTGCAGTGACTAAGAAACATAACTCTATCTACCTTGGTTTTTGAATTATCTCCCTTTATTTAATTTCAAAGTTAATTTTTGTCCAGAGCATAACTCTAGATCTACTGAAGGGATTTACTTGAAACTTGAAATATAAACAGATGGCAACTAGGAGAAGTGCAGTGACTAAGAACCATAACTCTATCTACCTCAGTTTTTGAATTATCTCCCTTTATTTAATTTCAAAGTAAATTTTTGTCCGGAGCATAACTCTAAATCTACTGACGGGATTTACTTGAAACTTTAAATATAAACAGATGGCAAGTAGGAGAAGTGCAGTGACTTAGAACCATAACACTATCTACCTAAGTTTTTGAATTATCTCCCTTTTTTAATTACAAAGTAAATTTTTGTCCGAAGCATAAATCTAAATCTACTGAAGGGATTTACTTGAAACTACAAATATAAACAGATTGCAACAAGGAGAATTGCAGTGAACATTAACCATAACTATTTCAGCCATAGTTTTTTAATTATCTCCCTTTATTTGTTTGACAAATATTATTTTATTATCTCCCTTTATTTGTTTTACAAATATTATTCTACTCTCTAAAACAAATGTTGTCATACAAGCACATTTTGGCGGGGATTTGGCACTACTGTGACAAACTCTTGTTCAAATGAGTCATGGATCTCAACAATAATGCTTCTTTTGATTACCCCTGTACTGAACTGTAAGCTGTCTTAGAACATATTTATATCATATATCTCAACTGATATTAGTAAGATAAAGATAGAAAATTAATTCATATAAAATAATGGATTTCTAAATTCATTTTGTTTAACCCTTGGTATATCATTTATGTTTGCAGACACAATAGCCATCCATGAAGTCAGCAAAGCGAAAGACCAAAAGGTCACCACATATAAGTCGGGCTGTCGAGTCAGCAAAATCTGTGAAGCTGGTAATTAATTTTTCAAAACAATTAAATAATAATACAGTGAAAATGTGTTCAAAGTATAATGTGCATCTTATAATATCTTAGAAGTGAACTTTGTAAAACGATTTTCAAATTATTTGAATACAGTGTACAATTTCAAATGTAACTTATTTAACTATGGATTTCAATGTATGTTATACTCATGCAATACTGTATTAACAGATATGATATCATGGGTAATCGTTTGTCTTTAATTAAAATGTACAAAAATATAATGTTATATAAAACATTTACTGTAATAAAACTAAAAATAGTACACGTGTTTTAGATCAAGTGATTAGATTATGATCAAGATGAGATAGGGTTTCAGTGTTATCATTTAACCCAGGATATGATGAAAATGGGGGTTCTATAGGATTCATATGTTTCAATTAGTCTGTCTGCTGTCTGTCTGTCCGTCAGTCCCTCCGTCCGTTTGTCTAGCATCTGTAGATACAAGTTGAATTTCATTTATCTCTGTGGCTTTTCAACAAAGTGGAATTAAATTTTATTCGTATATGCAATACCATACTCTGCATTTGCCTGTCAGTTTGTTTTAGGATTCACTTCAAAATGTACTGGTGGCAATTTGTTTGCTTTTGAAATTCAAAATGGCCAATATATCTGATAAGTTAACTGTTATGATTTTGCTCTTACAAGGCGCTGTGTGTATTCATTACATTGATTGATAGCTCTAGTTTAGATGTTGACACAAGCATCCTCTCTTCATTTCAGAAACAATGCACAGAAAGCATTCCCCCTCAGAAAGACGAGCTTTGCACGATGGTGGACTGTAAAGTTGTAGTCAAGTAAAAATTACAACCTTGTTAATGACTGTTTAGTGATTCTTGATACTACTTTCAATTTGTATGTAGAAACTTTTTCATGCTTTATGACACATCATGCCTGATGACAAATGTCTTTTTACATTTTAATGGTATCATTCATGCGTACAGATGCAACAATCTTGTTCGTCAATTTCATGCTGGGTATGTTATGTTGGTTTGTGCAGAGAGACTTATACAGTGCATAATGGAATGAAACATTGATGCATTGAATAAATTAATGCGATGGCAAGATGTGAGTTTCTGACATCCAACCACAAAGCAACATGCAATCATGCATGATACAATAATTGCAATATCTGTTTTAAATCATTACTACCAAATATTTTATGAACCATAGGTATAATATTGATTTGTATTTAATAATCGCGAAAATCGATTGTAGCTTTAAATAAATATTCAAGAAATGTACCGCTATTAATTTGTGCACTTTTTGTGGAGCACGTTAGGACATATTTGTTGTTATATTCTTAGTAAATCTAATTTTAATTGTTTGTGTTTTCAGGAATTTAAATCACTGGGCTAATGTAACACTTTGTTTCAATTTACTTCTTCCATGTTCACGTGATATATATTATTCAACTGACGAGAAAGGTAAAGAAACATCAACGCAGATTAAGAAGTTAAGAGGGTTAATTAAACATAGAAGTAAACACATAGATTGTACGGATGACATCGAATGTATTGGCTGGCTGCAGATCCATTCTCAAAAGTTTAAAGATAAAACTTTAGTGGAAACAGTGAGTATATATTTTTCTATTTTCATTATGCCCCCCTTCGAAGAAGAGGGGGTATATTTTTTTTGCACATGTCGGTCGGTCGGTCCGTCCGTCGGTCGGTCCGTCCACCAAATGGTTTCCGAATGATAACTCAAGAATGCCTAGGCCAAGGATCATGAAACTTCATAGGGACATTGATAATGACTGGCAGATGACCCCTATTGATTTTCAGGTCACTAGGTCAAAGGTCAAGGTCATAGTGACTCAAACAGTAAAATGGTTTCCGGATGATAACTCAAGAACGCTTAAACCTAGGATCATGAAACTTCATAGGTTCATTGATCATGACTGGCAGATGACCCCTATTGATTTTCAGGTCACTAGGTCAAAGGTCAAGGTCACAGTGACACGAAAGAGTAAAATGGTTTCCGAATGATAACTTGGAAGTGCTTTGGCGGATTTCATTGAAACTTTGGTATGAGTATATATATGGATAAGAGGATGATGCACGCACATTGATCATGACTGGCAGATGACCCCTATTGATTTTCAGGTCACTAGGTCAAAAGTCAAAGTCACAGTGACACAAAATGTATTCACACAATGGCTGCCACTACAACTGACAGCACATATGGGGGGCATGCATGTTTTACAAACAGCTCTTGTTCCCACAGAAGGACAGCATACAATTGTATAGCAGTGATACTGTCCGTTTTTCTGTCAGTCCGTTGGTCATTCCATTTCTGGAGTTGTTTTCCTTAACGCTTAGAGATATTTACCTGGAACCCAGGCCTTTAACTTAGAAATTTTCTTTAAAATAATAATTTTCCTGAAATAATACTTTCCAGAATTTATTTTTCTGACATTTTGAGATATTTACATGATTTTTGGTATGTGAGTCTACCTGCATGAGTTGTTGGTCAAGATCGAGTTTTGCTGGACAAAGTTATGGGCCTTGGACTTTTCTCAACAATAACAGTTTTCTGTACTTTTTTGCTAAACGCTTGCATATTTACCTGATTTGTGTGTGAGCATGACGTACAGATAAAATTAAAGTTTCGGTTGGTTCCATTGATTTTTGACAAAGTTACGGGCCTTGGACTTAGATATTTTCTTACTTACTTTAAAGAAGAGCTTTCAGATACTTACCTTCATTGGTGAGTAATAGTTCTCTTTAATAACACTTTTCGGATTGTTTGTGTGTGTGAGTTTACATGCATGACTTAAAGATCAAGTTTGAGATTTGTTTACGTATGTGGAGTTTTGAGGCAAAAGTGGAATGAAGGGGCATCTGTGCTCTATGGACACATATCTTTTTACACGTAGACATGGGTGTGGAAACATGGAAAAAAAATTACTTGTCCACCAACAATAAAAACTCAAAAATCTACTTGACAGCAGAACCACAAAATTAAATTATGGCTGATGAGAGCAATTGTGATTATTTATCGGGAGGTTCTTTAAACCTTGGATTGTGTCATTGCACTTATCATGGTTCATTACCATTACTTTTCTAGTTGTTGATGGACAAGTTTTGCTTCCGGCCCGTTTGGGTGAGAACTAATGTCGACATACAATAATGAGAGTTCTTTGGATTGAATGCCCATCATGCTACTTTGCAAAAACATTACTGTGGCAAAGTCTCAGAGTTGTTTATGATTTATGACACTGAATCATCGGCCATTGTTACCCCATTAACAAAAGATACTACGCAGATTATGTTAGTTTTATTCTTTATGATTTTTTATGTATCTGTTTTATTCTATGGGCGTTATACAAAAAATGAAATTTATTCTTGTTTTTCAGGCTAGGAATTCTAGAAATGACATGTTTCATCTTAATTATGGTCGTTTAAAAGATCCTTTATATGGAGACAAACTGCTATCAGACATAACTAACTATATAGCTATCATGGAAGAGGATATAATGAAAAGCAACAGAATTGGAAAATACACATTAGAAATACTGGAAGAGGTATACAATATAAATTTAAATATTCATTTGATTCTGCAAAGAACTTATTAAACTTTTGTGGTATAATTTAATATACATAGTAAATACATTATCAACAATAAAGCTTTATTATTAGCTCACCTGAGCACAATGTGCTCATGGTGAGCTTTTGTGATCGCCTTTTGTCCGTCGTCTGTCGTACGTCGTCCATTGTGCGTAGTGCGTCGTCAACATTTGCCTTGTTAGCACTCTTAACAATTATTGTCCAATCATCATGAAATTTGGTCAGAAGATTGGTCTCAATGATAACTTACATGAGTTCGAAAATGGTTAAGTTTGCTTGAAAAACATGGCTGCCAAGGGGCGGGGCATTTTTCCTTATATGGCTATATATGGCTATAGTAAAACCTTGTTAACACTCTAGAGGCCACATTAATTGTCCAATCTTCATGAAACTTGGTAAGAAGATTCATCCCAATAATATCTTGGACGAGTTCGAAAATAATACCAGTTGGTTGAAAAACATGTCCGCCTGGGGGCGGAGCATTTTTCCTTATATGGCTTTAGTAAAACCTTGTTATCACTCTAGAGGCCACATTTATTTTCAAATATTCATGAAATTTGATCAGAAGATGTGTCTCAATAATATCTTTGATGAGTTTGAAAATGGTTATGTATGCTTGAAAAACATGGCTGCCAAGGGGCGGGGCATTTTTCCGTATATGGCTATATATGGCAAAAGTAAAACATTGTTAACACTCTAGAGGCCACATTTATTGTCCAATTTTCATGAAACTTGGTCAGAAGATTCATCCCAATAATATCTTGGACGAGTTGTAAAGTGATGCCATTTGGTTGAAAAACATGGCCGCCAGGGGGCAGAGCATTTTTCCTTATATGGCTATAGTTAAACCTTGTTAACACGATAGAGGCCACATTTAATTTCCAATCATCATGATACTTGGTCTGAAGATTTGTCCCAATGATATCTTGGAAGAGTTCGAAAATGGTTCCAGTTGCTTGAAAAACATGGCCACCAGTGGGGGGGGGGGGGGGGCAATTTTCCTTATATGGCTACAGTACACTCCACGCGTTTTCCCGAAAAACGCGCTCACTACACGTTTTTTACCTGCTAGCGAGTGTTTACGCGGAGTTTGAAAGCGAGGTAAAACGCGGCGTTCCGCCGAGTTCGCTAATACCCGCGGAGTGTATTACTTTAGCCTAGTGGGTAAATGCAGACAATTTCTGTTCTTATCAGCGACCGCCGCGCAACACCGCGTTAGCAGTTTGCTACTGGGCATGCCAAAAAATAAAAACATTGTTATTAAAAATTGTTTAAATACTGGATAAATGTACCATAAAATTTCCGAATGAGAATAATAATAAGTAATCCGAAACACACTACGATTTTTAATGTTAACACGACGTTTACAAATGCTTCCAATATACAGTCATCATGAATATTTCCCGACAAAAGCGCGCGAAAATTATGCTGCAATGTACAAGGTCAAGGTATACTCCTGCAAAGCGTGCGTGTATTGATTTTTTTATACAAACTTTGTAGCGCAGAGAACACTTAATTCTGTTGATTTCGGTTAAAAGTTTCTGTGGTCTTTTTAAACAAAATTATATCGCGAATAAGTTGATATTTCTTCCAAAATAATTTCAAATCGAACATGCGGAATCTTTATCGTTACGGTATTTAAGTAGAGTAATTATTTTAACAGTTATTGTACTGTAAACTGATTAAAGAAGACATCTGGGCGGAACTGGATTAAGTGTTTGACGTTATGAAAACACGCAAAGCTTGTTTACTGACCTATTGCGTAGACTGCTGTCTGCGGTGTTTTGACAAAAGGGATTAACATGTGTGAATGTCACTCTGCCGATTTGGTCCATAATTACTGGTAAACATTGTTTTGAATGTCGACGCAATTATAATACAACTGTGAATATTTAATTCAACTATCAACTCAATAATTACCACCTTCTTTTAGCCATCAATGGGAATAACCTACCTACAAAGAGAAAATAAATGCATTAGTGAGCAGAGAATCGACTTTGTTCTGACAATTAAAACCATTCCTTATGCATTTTCGTTGAACGTGTTTACTTGAGTAAGTTATGCCTTCAGACAGGAAGCAGCTTTCCTTTGATAACGTCAAACTGTCAATTCACACAGATTTGCGAGACTTTTAGGGTCCTTGGTCATTTGTTTACATGTTCAGTATAGAAAAAACACCTGCTTACATGAAAACTTTGGATTAAATTATCAAAATAAAAACAATGTTGCAAACTGTGATTATATTAATTGGTAAGTATCAGTTTAAAGACGATGTTTTGTTTGTCGTAAATAAACGAGTTTTCTATACAACTACTTCTACAACCACGTGGGGATCGATCTATCCTGGTTGTTTTTTTTTTTAATGGTATATTATATATGAATAGATATATATATGTACTTGTAATAAATGTAATTTTATTTGAAAATTAGGAAGTCAAACAAAGCTAAATTGATTGTTTTCTCGTAAAACACGGAGTTTCCCCGCGTTGCCAACGCCGAGAGCCGCCAAAATCATGCGAAGCCGCGTATCGCAAAATTTTCTTAATCTCCCTTGGCGTTACTGCACGCGGCGTATGGAGGGAAATTGGGGAATACGCATGGAGTGTACTGTATATATGGCTTTTGTACAACCTTGTTAACACTCTAGAGGCCACATTTATTGTTTGATCTTCATGAAACTTTGTTAGAAGATTCATCCTAATTATGTCTTGGACGAGTTTGAAAATGGTTTGGGTTGGTTGAAAAATATGGCCACCAGGGGACTGGGCATTTTTCCTTATGGTGCTATAGTAAAACCTTTTTCACACTCTAGTAAAATATTCCTGAAGTTTAATGTAGTAATATTTATTTCGCAGAAAATAACTTAAGGGAGAAAAACTGTTCATAGCTTGAATTGTTTGAATTCCAATCATGAATGCACACTTAATTACTCCAACTGACGCTTATCAGCTGCCTGAGCACAAATCTATACACATCTGTGAGTGAACCTTGCTGCTCTATTTTTAGATCAGCTACTTGATACCTTGTTGTGCTATTTCTTTGATGTCTGGCACCGTAGATAAGAGAAGATATAATTTTTGAAGCACATAGTTTATTGATGAGGTCTGCATTTTGTTGTGTGATTATCAAAGATTTGTGTTTTAAAATGGATTTATTGATTTTTTAATTGGAAATGTAATTGCAAGGTTAGTCTGAAAATATTTCATGATTGTTTAAAAACAAGGCTCTTAGGGGGGTGGTAGTTTTTTATGCCCCCCACTATAGTAGTGGGGGACATATTGTTTTTGCCCTGTCTGTTGGTTGGTTGGTCTGTTGGTTGGTTTGCGCCAACTTTAACATTTGCAATAACTTTTGCAATATTGAAGATAGCAACTTGATATTTGGCATGCATATGTATCTCATGGAGCTGCACATTTTGAGTGGTGAAAGGTCAAGGTCAAGGTCATCCTTCAAGGTCAAAGGTCAAATATATGGGTCAAAATCTGTCATTTAATGTACACTTTTGCAGTACTTCAATATTCAAGATAGCAACTTGATATTTGGCATGCATGTGTATCTCATGGAGCTGCACAGTTTGAGTGGTGAAAGGTCAAGGTCATCCTTCAAGGTCAGAGGTCAAATATATGTGGCCAAAATCGCTCATTTTATGAGTACTTTTGCAATATTGAAGATAGCAACTTGATATTTGGCATGCATGTGTATCTCATGGAGCTGCACATTTTGAGTGGTGAAAGATCAAGGTCATCCTTCAAGGTCAGAGGTCAAATATATGTGGCCCAAATCGCTTATTTTCTGAATACTTTTGCAATATTGAAGATAGCAACTTGATATTTGGCATGCATGTGTATCTCATGGAGCTGCACATTTTGAGTGGTGAAAGGTCAAGGTCATCCTTCAAGGTCAAATATATGGGTCAAAATTGCTCATGTAATGTCACTTTTGCAATATTGAAGCTAGCAATTTTATATTTGAAATGCATGTGTATCTCGTGGAGCTGCACATTTTGAGTGGTGAAGGGTCAAGGTCAGGGTCATCCTTCAAGGTCAAACGTCATATAGGGGGACATTGTGTTTCACAAACACATCTTGTTTTATGTCTACAGTTGTTTATAGTGAAACATTGTGAATACTTTTAGTCACATTTTTAGTTCAATCTGAATGACGCTTTCTGAGTACAATTTTTTTTTATCATATCTTGATTTAGTTTACTCAATTAGTTTTAATAATATCATTTGTCAAACATGGTGACAATCTTTATGAGCATACTATTTTTTGCTCATGGTGAACTTTTGTGAACACCTTTTGTCAATTGCTTGTCTTCCGTTGTGCGTCATGAATATCTGCCTTGTTAACACTGTAGAGGCCACATTTATTGTCGGATCCTCATACAACTTTGTCAGAAGATTTGTCCAAATGATATCTTGGGCGAGTTAAAAAATGGTTCATTTCTGTTGAAAAACATGGCCGCCAGGGGGCCATTTGTAGTTCATTCTTCATGAAGCTTGGTTAGAACATTTGTTCTATTGATATCTTGGGCTGCAAAGAACAGGTCATTTCTTTTTATCTCAGGTGAGCGACTTTGGGCCTTTCAGGCCCTCTTGTTGTTGTTTTTATCCCGGCCGAAAAAAAAATTCAGAGGGGATATAGTAATTGGTCCCGTCTGTCTGTCCATCCGAAACTTTGTCCAGAGCATAACTCCAAATCTATTTGATGGATTTACTCAGAGAGTCGGAGCTGGGGCGGCAGGGGCGGCGGCTTATTACCCCCTTGTGCCAAATTAAATATATTTTTAATCGTGGCGACCCAATATTTTTGGCAAAAATTAAATTTCGGCAAAGACCTTTTTCATATTTTTTTCCATTTCAATACCCGTATATTTACCACGAAGCAAGGTCATCACGCTTTCGCACACATGCATTGTTGATTGTCATCACCAGCCCGCGGTAATGTACGTGTCAATTATGTTGTTAATTGATCGGTCTCTTTTATAACGATATTCCCTTTATTCTTGAGTAACCTGGGAATCTTTAACTTGCTTCTTTTTATTAATATAAAGGAAATTATGACATGAAACAAATGTACCGATATCCAATAGTCCATAATTATCACAAAATTAAAGATACTTCAAGATACCTGAATTAATTGTAATAACTCAAAGTAAATCGATAATTCTAAAAAAAAATATTTAATGTATTTTACCACTTTTTTGTGTCATTGCAATGTCTACTCCAAACCAACCAATGAATTTCAAATTTCCAAAACGGAATTTCAGGAAAAAATCCCGAAGAACGTTCTTTCAACTCGCATGATCCCCATTGTTGTGTCGCCTGCTACAAAGTACAAACTGCAACATATAGAGATCACTTTTCCATCGTCTGTCTGTCTGTTACAACTTTTCTCATTAAGAATAGACGTGTATAAGGTCAGGTATCAGGCATTAAAACGCACCAGAATACGCCATTTGATGCTAAAATTTGAAAAAAAAATCATGAGAGGCCCCTGGACCCCACCAACGGGAGGATACCCCCTCCTTTACCCATCCCCTCCGCCGCCCCAATGTCAATTTGCTTCGACGCCCCTGATTACTTTAAATTTAGAATATAAACAAATGGCAACTAGGAGATGTGCAGTGACCAAGAACCATAACTCTGTCTACCTTAGTCTTTCAATTATCTCCCTTTATGTAATTTCAAACTTAATTCTTGTCCGGAGCATAACTCTAGATCTACTGAAGGGATTTACTTGAAACTTGAAATATAAACAGATGGGAAGAAGGAAATGTGTAGTGACTAAGAACCATAACTCTATTTACCTAGTTTTTGAATTATCTCCCCTATTTAATTTCAAAGTAAAGTTTTGTCCGGAGCATAAATCTAAATCTACTGTAGGGATTTACTTGAACCTTGAAATATAAACAGATGGCAAGTTGGAGAAGTGCAGTGACTAAGAACCATAACTTTATCTACTTTAGTTTTTGAATTATCTCCCTTTATTTAGTTTCAAAGTAAATTTTTGTCCGGAGCATAACTCTAAATCTAGTGAAGGGATTAACTTGAAACTTGAAATATAAACAGATGGCAAATAGGAGAAGTGCAGTGACTAAGAATCATAACTCTATCTACATTAGTTTTTGAATTATTTCCCTTTATTTAATTTCAAAGCGAATTTTTGTCTGGAGCATAACTCTAAATCTACTGAAGGGATTTACTTGAAACTAGAAATATAAACAGATGACAACTAGGAGAAGTGCAGTGAACATGAACCATACATGTAACTCTTTCGGCTGTAGGTTTTTAATAATCTCTCTTTATTTATTTTTATTTTTGTCTATTTTATTTTTTATTTTATTTTATTTATTTATAATTTTTAATTATATTTAATTTAATTTCATAGTAAATATTTAAACTTTTCCATTTTTAATATCTCCCTTTATCTTATTTTACAATAATATTTTAATTTGAACACTGAAGTATACACTGTAAAATGAATAGATGAGTTTAAGGAGAAATACAGTGATCAAGAACAGTAACTGTTTATAGTCTTCCTTTTTATTACCTCCCTTTCTTTCATTTCCAGATAGTTGATTCTCTACAGGACAACACTATATAACTAATTGATCCTTGAAATATAAATACATGACACAGGTGCCATGTTTTACAAATATTATTCTACTCTCTAAAACAAATGTTGTCATACAAGCAAACACATATCGGCGGGGATTTGGTACTACTGTGACACGCTCTTGTTATCTCCGAAAAGCGTGGGGATATTGTGGTTATCTCCGTCTTCCGTCCGTCCGTCCGTCCTGGCCACTATCTCCTCCTACACTATAAGCACTAGAACCTTGAAACTTAAACACATGGTAGCTATGAGCATATGTGCGACCCTGCACTATTTGGAATTTTGATCTGACCCCTGGGTCAAAAGTTATGGTGGGTGGGTCCGGATCAGAGATTTTCACTCATTTTTTTATTTTATGTACTTTATTATTGGCCATAACTTTTGCAATATTGAAGATAGCAACTTGATATTAGGCATGCACATGTATCTCATGGAGTTGCACATTATGAGAGGTAAAAGGTCATGGTCAAGGTCATCCTTCAAGGTCAAAGGTAAAAAAAAACAAATCCAAAGGAAGTAATTAGTTTTAAAGGGAGGTAATTAATGAACCTGCCAAATGATTTTTTTTTAATAAATCAAAGCGGCACAGTAGGGGGCATTGTGTTTCTGACAAACACATCTCTAGTTTTATGTTATTTTACATTTATTTCTTCATTTCTACACCGATTTACTTCCAATTGATACTGAACATCTCTTATAACAATACGGTCAATCTCAACTATGCATGGCCCCATTACCAACCCTGGGGGGCCCCCTGGGTCAAACATGTGGCGTGGAGATAAGCGTCGGCCTCTGCCACGCCATTTCTATGTTATTTAGTGTTGATATAACAACTTGTTTTCGCATTAAGACTCAACTCTTGACCTTTTATGCCTATACAACATGAATGATTGAGCTAATAATGTGTGTGCATTACATATTTTGTTTTATGGTGCATTATAAATGTTCGGTGTCCACAATAATTTATAAATCTTAAACAGTAGGTTTGAATATAATTCTATGGGCTAGATTTTCAATTGCCTCAATTTTTCCAATAAACATGTGTCCAAATAAACATGTCCATGCCAATGTAACTAAACCATGGCTATTTTGATCGTTGTCTTTAAGGTAAAAGAAAAGTGGGACATAATCATGCCAAACAGCATCCTCTCCCTTTGGATGCAGAAAGCCACCACTGAATCAATTACAGAAAAGACAGATTTGCCAGTCCAGGTAAGTGGAAAATAATTGAACAATCAAATAAAATAGCAATATGGAGATACTTGTCAAAATTCATAAAAAAGTATTTCAGTAAAATCTGCAAACTCTGTTTTTTATGTAGATTCTATTATTTTTATATGAACTTTTTTGTAATTGTCTCTCTTATTCTATTATAAAACTCGTGTCCAAATAATTGTTTCTATCATATGACATTGTCAATAAACTATTCAATTGCAGTTTTATTTTTTCTTAGATTCAGGAAATCATCACTCAGTATGAAGATGCGCTACAGTCCTTGAATACCGACATGATATGTATACATACTAAGACAAATATAACAAAAGAAGAAAAGGCACAGGAGCTGCAAAATACAATTAACTGTAAAAAAGAGATGTTTGTTAAACTTGTTAAACAAACGGAAATCCTGTGTGAGCAGATTAACCAAAATGAAAGTTACTTGAAATGCATAAAACAGGTACTTTTTTGTATTTCTGGTGTGAAAGCAAACTTTTTTGGTATGTCATTTCGCTGAAAGCACAGTTTTCATGTTAGCCAAATTAAAGGTATTTTATTTATAACGTGTTATAATAATTATAATAAATAACAATGAATAAGAATAATTTTATAATTACAAAAAGGAAATTGAATGTTATAATAACAACAAAAAAAGAAATCGCCTGTATGAGATAATTGCGTTGCTGTGGGTTGGTAATTACACATGCCAGTTTTAGGAACATCTTTGTGAATGAAGAGTGATTCCTTTTATTTCAGGAGCCCGCAAACAAAGATAATCAGATTGACATACACTTGCTGTCCAGTAGGGTGAAGGTTTGTATACAAAAAAATAAGCAAAGACAAATACAATCAATACATAATATTTTTTTTTATTATTAATACCAATCATTCTGCTTATACCAGTAACCAGTACCAATAGCTGACAATGACCTATTTAGTGTTAAATTTCCCGGGTACGTTTGAGTATATTTATATTTAAAAGTATTAATAAAAAACATCTTGCATAAATGTGAAACGAATTTAAGATGGTCATTAACAAATTTCAAATAATTTCTTCTCTTAAACCACTTGTCGAACAAAACTTGCCAGCATTATTCCTGTGGTTGTTCCTTCAATTAAAATGCACATCTTAAAAATGGTTGCCATAGATTTCAAAATAGTTTGTAATTTCCACAGTGTAACATTTGGACCTGGTATGACTATATAATTATTATTATGCCCCCCTTCGAAGAAGAGGGGGTATATTGTTTTGCACATGTCGGTCTGTTGGTCTGTCTGTCGGTCGGTCCGTCCACCAGATGGTTTCCGGATGATAACTCAAGAACACTTAGGCCTAGGATCATGAAACTTCATAGGAAAATTGATCATGACTGGCAGATGACCCCTATTCATTTTCAGGTCACTAGGTCAAAGGTCAAGGTCACAGTGACAAACTGTAAAATGGTTTCGGGATGATAACTCAAGAATGCTTATGCCTAGGATCATGAAACTTCATAGGTACATTGATAATGACTGGCAGATGACCCCTATTGATTTTCAGGTCACTAGGTAAAAGGTCAAGGTCACAGTGACACGAAATAGTTAAATGGTTTCCGGATGATAACTCAAGAATGCTTACGCCTAGGATCGTGTTACTTCATAGGTACATTGATAATGACTGGCAGATGACCCCTATTAATTTGCAGGTCACTAGGTCAAAGGTCAAGGTCACAGTGACTCGAAAGAGTTAAATGGTTTCCTGATGATAACTCCAGAATAATTAGGCCTAGGATCATGAAACTTCATAGGTACATTGATCAAGACTGGCAGATGACCCCTATTCATTTTCAGGTCATTAGGTCAAAGGTCACAGTGACACAAAATGTATTCACACAATGGCTGCCACTACAACTGACAGCCCATATGGGGGGCTTGCATGTTTTACAAACAGCCCTTGTTGTTAATTGTACAAACATGGTTTCTGCATTGTAAAGTATCTTTAACAACCGACACAATTTGGGATTATATAAACTTGGTTAGAATGTTTATCTTTACAAAACATTAGGGCACGTTGGAATCTGGGTAATGTGCATACTTAACTATGTCACCAGTTCAAAACGTAGAAAAACCTTGTTGTCACTCTGGAGGCAACATTTATAACTGAATATTTTTGAAACTTGGTTAGAATCTTCACAATACTAAGGCCAAGTTGTAATCTGGATCACTTGCGTCTTCAGACTAGGTCAATTCTTTAAATAAATTCTTACCACTCTTGGGTCAACATTTATGACTCGAGCTTGATAAAACTTGGTGAGAAAATTTATCTTTAAAATATTTAAATAAATAAATAAAATATTCCGAACAGCAACATTAATTTATTTTAATTTCTTAAATCTTAAACATGTTTCGGCCCTACATCAGTACTATAGATAAAAACATGAACACAGAGAGTAATGTTATACAGTTATGTAACGTTCTTTGGCGAAACAAAAAATATAATACATAATATTACACAAAACAAAGTTGGATCGCAGTTGATTCTACAGCATATTGGCTATTATATAGTTTATAAAAAAAACATAGTAATTGTCTAACATCAAATGTATATGTCAACTTTGCGTATGTTCTACATACCATAAGACATTTTTATTAAGACATTTTAGAAACCAAGTTATTAATATATTTAACTATGTGTCTTTTCAACAACATCAATAGGTACAAAAGACAAACCGGAAACCTAAAAAACACAGTTATTTCACACACATCACAAAATCTGCACATAACAGTTAAGTTTCTACATGTCGCAGGTTAGCAAAGTTTTGCCTCTAGGCCCTCTAGATGTCATATCTATATTTTTGCCATCCATAGCGAAACTTGCTCAGAACTGATGTTTTATTCAATATTGATATGTTAGCTGAAAAATGGTTATGGAAACATCCCAAAATCTTCCCTGAACAGTTTGATTCCTTTGGATTTCGGTTTGAATAGGAGATGGGATGAATGTAAATGGTTTTTTAACACTTATTTAGTTGTTTTTTTCAAGCAATAGATTTTATATTGTATGTTTTTTATTTTCCAGGATCTCGACATTCCATCCTTGGTGTTTTCGTCTAGCGATACCAATTTTTCAAACGACAACCCTGTTCAACAGGTATGTGAAAAATAGATACATAATTAACACTGCTTTGTAACGGAATAAATAACTAAACCCAAAAAACAACGGAAAAAAGTGTGACACTTTTTTTGTCAAGTGCCATATATTCAAATACAAGGTGGACAATTCAAGTTTTAAAGTATTTAAATATGCAATATCGGAGCAAAAACTGTCTAAATAAAATCTTGCTGTGTATGTAGTTCACAACTAACAGTAGTAAGTATCAGTAGCAATCATAGATTAAGGATATTTGCTTGAAAAATCCTATTTATCAGATTGACAAACGATAGTAAAAACCTTATATTGCCAAATTTGTATGAAATTTTCATATACCAGACTTGCACTGAGATCTAGCCTGGAATTGTACTGGAAGGATGTTGGGTCATTGTCATCTTTACTTAAAATAGAAAAAAGAGCCTCCACTTAATAACTTGTTTGGATGGAGGTATTTGCACTGGAATTTTGTGTGCACATTGCTCACATGCAGACTTAGCTTGGCATTGTTTTTGGGTACCAGTTAAGTCAAAGTCAATGTCACTGTAATTAAAAATTGAAATATTGCTTTGGGTAAATAGTATTTGGTTTAGAGCGTTGGTTTCTAATATGCAGACAATTTCATATTATGATAGTAACTGTTACTAAAAAAAGAAAAAAAGTTTCTGCTCAATGAATTTATTTTGAAAATCTTCTAGTAAACTGCTTGGGTCAGGTTTTTATGTCCCCCACTATAGTAGTGGGGGACATATTGTTTTTGCCCTGTCTGTTGGTTGGTTGGTTGGTCTGTTGGTTGGTTTGCGCCAACATTAACATTTTGCAATAACTTTTGCTATATTGAAGATAGCAACTTCATATTTGGCATGCATGTGTATCTCATGAAGCTGCACATTTTGAGTGGTGAAAGGTCAAGGTCATCCTTCAAGGTCAGAGGTCAAATATATGTGGCCAAAATCGCTCATTTTATGAATACTTTTGCAATATTGAAGATAGCAACTTGATATTTGGCATGCATGTGTATCTCATGGAGCTGCACATTTTGAGTGGTGAAAGGTCAAGGTCATCCTTCAAGGTCAGCGGTCAAATATATGTGGCCCAAATCGCTTATTTTATGAATACTTTTGCAATATTGGAGATAGCAACTTGATATTTGGCATGCATGTGTATCTCATGGAGCTGCACATTTTGAGTGGTGAAAGGTCAAGGTCAAGGTCATCCTTCAAGGTCAAATATATGGGTCAAAATTGCTCATGTAATGTCACTTTTGCAATATTGAAGCTAGCAATTTTATATTTGAAATGCGTGTGTATCTCAAGGAGCTGCACATTTTTGAGTGGTGAAGGGTCAAGGTCAAGGACATCCTTCAAGGTCAAACGTCATATAGGGGGACATTGTGTTTCACAAACACATCTTGTTTATGTTTTATATTTGGTGTATCCTCCTCTACACAGTTTGTTCAAATATTAACCCCTGCTTTGAGGTCAAATTTGGCTCTGCCCTGGGGGGTTACTTTATTTCCTTCTATGTATTATTAAGTTTTCTCAGAAAGTCCAACTTTTTACCAAAAATGTTGGGGGAATAGCAACGCGCTTTCATTAAGGATTTAAGGAAATGGATAATTTGAAATTAAAAGAGCTAGATGTGTAATATGCATTTATATTGATTATTTATTTTAACTTGAAGAAAAGTAGCCAAGAAAAATGACTTTTTTTAGTATAAATATCATACTATTTTCTCTCCTGTGATTTGATTGTTGGCCAGCATCTCATTTTTTATCTATGCCAAAATTAAAATCTCTGAAACCAATAAGGTCAGGGATTTAATATTGTGTGTGCTGCGTCATATATTGGCCCTCTACTATGTTTCAAATCATGCCCCTGGCGTCAAAACTGGACCAGCTGTTGTTTTTTACAGTGTTATAGTAAAAAACTTATGCTTCCTCAGACCACATTAAGTTTGTGTCGTACAGATTAAAAGAATATAAAATCCCACATGCTGCAGGTTTGTCTACAATAAATAAACAAAGAGAAAGCCTATCCATACATTCTGCTTTTATGAGGATGATTCATATTAATATATAACATATTTTATACAGAAGGAAAGGACAAAAGATGATCAGTAAAAAAAATTCAAATAATTTTTTGTCTTAAACCACTTGGTGTACAAACTATTGCAGCTACTATTCCTGGGGTGGTTCCTTCCATTGAAATGCATATTTTAACTAGATATGGCGCAGCAGAGACCGACGCGTATCCCCACGCCGCTTGTTTGACCCAGGGGCGCTCCAGGGTTGGTAATGGAGTCATGCATAGTTGAGATTGACCGTATTGTCATAAGAGATGTTCAGTATCAATTTGAAGTAAATGGGCGTAGAACTGAAGAAGTTAATGTAAAATAACCTAAAAAAATGAGTGAAAATCTCTGACCCGGCCCCACCCCAACTCCCATAACTTTTGACCCAAGGGTCAGATCAAAATTCAAAATAGTGCACTGTGGCACATACGGTATGCTCATAGCTACCATGTGTGTAAGTTTAAAGGTTCTAGTGCTAATAGTGTAGGAGGAGATAGTGGCCAAAATCTAAACGCGGACCCTATGTTCAAGGTCAAGGTCACAGTGGTAAAAAATTTCATGCGCATGGAAAGGTCTTGTCCAGATACACATGCATACCAAATATGAAAGCAATATCTGAAGGGACACGGCAGGTATAAGCCTTTTTCGCATCGCAGTCGCAGATTTCGAAACCTGAACGCTGACCTCAAGTTCAAGGTCAAGGTCACAGGGGTAAACAAATTTAAGCACATGGAAAGGTGTTGTCCAGATACACATGCATACCAAATATGAAAGCAATATATGAAGGGACACAGAAGTTATGAGCCTTTTTCGAAACGCGGTCACAGATTTCAAAACCCGAAAACTGGCCCCAAGTTGAAGGTCAAGGTAACAGGAGAAAATTTTGTATGCCCATGGAAAGGTGTTGTCCAGATACACATGCATACCAAATATGAAAGCAATATCTGAAAGGACACAGTAGATATGAGCCTTTTTCGATCGCGGTCGCAGATTTCGAAACCTTAAAACTGACCCCAAGTTCAAGGTCAAGGTAATAAGGGTAAACAATTGTTGGCGCATGGAAAGGTGTTGTCTAGATACACTTGCATACCAAATATGAAAGCAATCTGAAGGGACACAGTAGTTCTGAGCCTTTTTCGAATCGCGGTCGCAGATTTCGAAACCTGAAAACTGACATTAAGGTCAAGGTCAAAGGGGTAAAAAATTGTTTGCGCATGGAAAGGTGTTGTCCAGATACACATGCATACCAAATATGAGAGCAATATCTGAAGGGACACAGTAGTTATGAGCCTTTTTCGAATCGCGGTCTCAGATTTCAAAACCTGAAAACTGGCCTGAGTTCAAGGTCAAGGTCACGGGGGTAAAACAATTTATGCGCATGGAAGGGTCTTGTCCAAATACACATGCATACCAAATATGAAAGTAACATCTGAAGGGACACAGTAGTTATGAGCCTTTTTAGAATCGCGATCGCAGATTTCGAATCCTGAAAACTGACTCCAAGGTCAAGGTCATAGGGGTAAAAAATTGTGTGCGCATGGATAGGTAATGTCTAGATACACATGCATACCAAATATGAAAGCAATATCTGAAGGGACACAGTAGTTATGAGCCTTTTTTGAATCGCGGTCGCAGATTTCGAAACCTGAAAACTGACCCCAAGTTCAAGGTCAAGGTCACAGGGTTAAATAATTGTATGCGCATGGATAGGTGTTGTCTAGATACACATGCATACCGAATATGAAAGCAATATCTGAAGGGAAACAGTAGTTATGAGCCTTTTTTGAATCGCGGTCGCAGGAAAATCTCTGACCCTGCCCCACCCCAACGCCCATAACTTTTGACCCAGGGGTCAGATTAATATTCCAAATAGTGCAGGGTCACACATATGCTCATAGCTACCATGTGTGTAAGTTTCAAGGTTCTAGTGTTTATAGTGTAGGAGGAGATAGTGGCCAGAACGGACAGACAGACGGACAGACACCGGAGATTACCACAATATCCCCACGCTTTTCAAAAAGCGTGGGGATAAAAATGTATGCAATAATAACCAAAAGTGAAAGACAATCAAAATTTGAAAATCTCAGAAACCAAAAATTTGTTTCAAAATAATCTCCATGGTGTAACAAGTGGCCTTGAATGACTAAATATTATTACGGTCAATTGGTTAATAAATGAATTTACTAGTTTTTACGTTACTTGACAGTGCTATATGCAAGTATTCTGATTCATGTCAAGTAATGATTGTTATCAACCTTAAATTATTTTTCAAGCGCATTTAAATTGTTTGATTCATCGGATTGGTAAATTATAATATCAGGGTTATTATAAACTTGTGACAGTTTATAGCCAGGCATCGCGTGGGTCTGTTGCTTTTAAGGCATTCAAGTTTTATTCTGGATTCAAGGAATTCCTGAATTAAGTTTGTGTGACCTTAAGTTGTGCACATTGTTTGTACTTTGCAGTTGAGCAACCTGGGTATTCTCAAAGCATGGCTCAATTTAGTTTGTGTTACCTTAAGTTGAGCACATTGTTTGTACCTTGCAGGTGAGTGTCTGTGAGTTGGAATTAGATGAGAAGTACAAGAACGCGATCGATGAAATGAATGATATACGCCAACTACAGGAGCAGGTGAGCAATCAAGCCTCGCTCTGGGTAAAGGGGGCTTAATGTGTGTGCGTATGGTTGTCCCAGATGAGCCTGTGAAATCTGCGCAGGCATATCAGGAACAACTCTTCCCGCTTTATTGGATTTAAAGGCAGTCTCTTCTTAACAAAAACCCAGTTTATGCAGAAAGTGTCGGTCAGTCAGTATGTCAGTATGTGTGTATGTCAGTATGTGTGTATGTCAGTATGTGTGTTTGTCAGTCTGTCCGTCCGTCCGAAAAAAAACTTTTACTTTGGCCATAACTTTTGCATTATTGAAGATAGAAACTTGATATTTGGCATGCATGTGCATCTCACAGAGCTGCACATTTTGAACGGTGAAAGGTGATGGTCAATGTCATCCTTCAAGGTCAAATGTCTAATATATGGCGTCTGTCCATCCGTCCAAAAACTTTAACATTGGCCATAAATTTTTCACTATTGAAGATAGAAACTTGATATTTGGCATGCATGTGTATCTCATGGAGCTGAACATTTTGAGTGGTGAAAGGTGAAGGTCAAAGTCATCCTTCAAGGTCAAATGTCAAATAAATGGCGTCTGTCCGTCCAAAAACTTTAACATTGGCCATAACTTTTTCAATATTCAAGATAGCAACTTGATATATGGCATGCATGTGCATCTCACGGAGCTGCACATTTTGAGTGGTGAAAGGTGAAGGTCAAGGTCGTCCTTCAAGGTCAAATGTCTAATATATGGCGTCTGTCCGTCCGTCCAAAAACTTTAACATTGGCCATAACTTTTTCACTATTGAAGATAGCAACTTGATATTTGGCATGTATGTGTATCTCATGGAGCTGAACATTTTGAGTGGTAAAAGGTGAAGGTCAAGGTCATCCTATAAGGTCAAATGTCAAATATATGGCGTCTGTCCGTCCGAAAACTTTAACATTGGCCATAACTTTTTCAATATTGAAGATAGCAACTTGATATTTGGCATGCATGTGTATCTCATGAAGCTGCACATTTTGAGTGTTGGAAGTTCAAGGTCAAGGTCATCCTTCAAGGTCAAAGGTCAAAAAAATAATAATTCAAAGCGGCGTTCTCATGAAGCTGCACATTGTGAGTGGTGGAAGTTCAAGGTCAAGGTTATCCTTCAAGGTTATCCTTCAAGGTCATCCTTCAAGGTCAAAGGTCAAAAAATAATAATTTCAAAGCGGCATTCTCATGAAGCTGCACACTTTGAGTGGTGGAAGTACAAGGTCAAGGTCATCCTTCAAGGTCAAAGGTAAAAAAATAAAAAAAAATTCAAAGCGGCGCAATAGGGGGCATTGTGTTTCTAACGAACACATCTCTTGTTTTAGTACAAATATCATACTATTTTCCTTCCTGCGATTTGCTTGTTGGCCAGCATCTCATTTATTCTGTACTCTGTATACTCTATTAAAATGTTTGTACCTTGCAGAAGAGCGTCTGTGAGTTCGAATTAGATGACAAGAACAAGAACACGATCGATGAACAGAATGTTATACGCCAACTACGGGAGCAGGTTAGCAAGCAAGCCTCGCTTTTGCTTGGTAAAGGGGGCTTAATGTGTGTGCGTAGTGTATGAAATCTGCGCAGGCATATCAGGAACGATACTTTACACTTTATTGGATTTAAAGGCAGTCTCTTCTAAACAAAAACCCAGTTTAGGCAGAAAGTGTCATCCCAGATTAGCCTTTGTGTACTTTACAGGCTAATCTGTGATGACACAATGCATAAGTATTAAACAAGATTTCCCAGAATGTGGCTCTTATTATAAATTGTTATTCATATGAAGGTTGCCAACTATGAGAAGAGTGAGAAATCTCTGTACGCGCAGCTGCACAAGATGAAGAGAGAGCTAGACATGAGGGACGACCGCATCCGTGACCTTGTAAAGCAAATGTCTGAGAAGGAACAGACACTTTCCGGCCAGGTCTGTTTGGATTGGGAAATGTTTTTTGGGGGGCTTACAAATTCTTTAAGTTTGAAAATAAAAGTGATTTTAACTACATTCACTAATTATACTTACATTAACTTCTTCGTATAGAGCTTGATGCGAGATAAACTAAATGTTAAAGGAACTGTCAACCACGAAAGACGAAAAAGAAAAGTTCTAAAATACCGTAGTTTTTTACAATTATTAGTTTATATTGATTAAAATATCACGACTGGTATATCAGATTACTTGAAAAAAGTTAATATTTTCAGTATATTTGGTAATAAAATTTTGCGATGTGAAATCGAAAGTACATTGCGAAAATAGGTGACATAACGATATACACACAATAAATAACTCAAGTAGATTGATAATTTTATACATAAAACATATACAATTCACTACGCATGCACAATTTGCATTCCTGGGTTTACCACCTGACGATTATGATCAATCTACTAGCGTTATTTATAGTTAACTGGTAGTTACCTGGTAGACATACCCAGTAAAATTTATTACCAAATATACTGAAAATATGAAAACTTAACAACTTTTTTCAAGTAATGTAATATACCAGTCGTGATATTTTAATCAATATAAACTAATAATTGTAAAAAAGTACGGTATATTAAAACTTTTCTTTTTTTCGACGTCGTGGTTGACAGTCCTTTAAGGCTTTTTACATTTTTTTAAGCTCACCTGAGCACAGTGTGCTCATGGTGAGCTTTTGTGATCGCCTTTTGTCCATCATCCGTAGCACGTCGTCAACATTTGCCTTGCTAACACTCTAGATGCCACATTTATTGTCAAATCTTCATTAAACTTTGTGAGCAGATTTGTCCCAATGTAATATCGGACGAGTTTGAAAATGGTTCCAGTTGGATGAAAAACATGGCCGAGAGGTGGGGCGGGGCATGTTACCTTATATGGCTTAAATAAAAACTTGTTAACACTCTTAAAGCCACATTTAAATTATGGTCCAATCTTCATGAAACAGAATATTTGTATAAATGATATCTTGGATGAGTTTGAAAATGGTTCTGGTCTTTTGAAAAACATGGCTGCCAGGGGTCTGGGCATGTTTCCTTATTTGGCTATATATTACTTTAGTAAAACCTTGTTAATACTCTAGAGGCAACATTTTTTCTCTGATCTTAACAAAACTTTGATCGAAGATTTGTCCCATTATATCTTGTCTTGAACGAGTTCGAAAATGGTTGCGATTGGTTGAAAAATACGGCCGCCTTTGGGCAGGTCATTTTTAATTTATGGTCCGATCTTTAGGAAACTTGGTCAGAACATACGTTTTAATGACATCTTGGCTTAGTTTGAAAATGGTTCTGGTGTGAAAGAAAAACATGGCCACCAGGGGATGGGGCAATTTTTCTTATATGGCTATGAATATGGCTGTAGTAAAACATTGTTAATACTTTGGAGGCCACATTTATTGTCCTATCTTCATGAAACTTGGTGAGAAGATTTGTTTAAATGATATATCTTGGCAGAGTTTGAAAATGTTTTGGTTTGTGGAAAAACATGGCCGCCAGGGAGCCGGGCAATCTTCTTTATATGGCTTTAGTGAAAACTTGTTAATACTCTGAAAGTCATATTTATTGTCCAATTTTCATGACACTTTGGTCTAAACAGTTGTTTTGATGATATCTTGAAAGAGTTTTAAAATGGTCCAGTTGCTTGAAAAATATGGTCGCAATGGGCGGGGCATTTTTCCTTATATGGCTATATACTACTATAGTAAAACCTTGTTAATACTCTAGAGGCCACATTTATTGTCTGAACTTTATGAAACTAGGTCAGAAAATTTGTCACAATGATATCTTGGAGGAATTTGTAAACGTTCCTGTTGGTTAAAGAACATGGCCGCTAGGGGGTGGGGTAATTTTCCTTATATGGCTATAGTAAAAACTCAATTACACTCTAATTATCACATTTATTCTCAAATCTTCGTGACATTTGGTCAGAACATTTGTTGTAATGATATCTTGGATCAGTTAGAAAATAGTTCTGGTCTGTTTTTAAAAAAAGCCGCCAGGGGTCGGGGAATTTATCCTAATATGGCTACAGTAAAACCTTGGTAGCACTCTAAAAGTTACTTTTTTAGCTCGACTATAATATATGAAATACATATAGTGGAGCTATCCTACTCAACCCGGTGTCGGCGTTGGCGTAAGCATGCAAATGTTAAAGTTTGCGTACTACCCCAAAATATTTTCAATGTCCCTTGACATATTGCTTTCATATTTTGCATACTTCTTTACCAACATGACCCCAACCTATAAACAAGAGCAGACAACTCTATCAAGCAGATTGTAATAATTATGGCCCCTTTTCCACTTAGAATATGCAGCAAATGTTAAAGTTTGCGTACTACCCAAAATATTCTCAATGTCCCTTGACATATTGCTTTCATAATTTGCATACTTCTTTACCAACATGACCCCAACCTATACACAAGAGCAGACAACTCTATCAAGCATTTTGTAATAATTATGGCCCCTTTTCCACTAAGAATATGCATATTATTGATAAATCTATGTTAAAGTTTGCGTACCACCTCGAATATTTTGTAATACTCAATCAAGCATTTTGTAAGAATTATGGCCCTTTTTCCATTATAATATGCATTTTACTTAAGTTACATTGCCTTAACTTCTTTATTTATGATCAGATTTTATTTATACTTTGACAAAACAACACTTACCTGAATACCACAATGGATTCCACCCAAACAATACCCCACGCCCCAACCCAGAATCCCTGCCCTCCCCCACAATTTGTTTTTTCCTTTTTTTATTTTTGAAAGATCATCTTATAAATGACCACACCCCACATTATACCCCCCTTTCAACCCCCCCCCCCCCCCACAACTACCCCCCCTAAAATTTTTTTTTGAAAGATCGTCTATTAAATTATTGAATATGAACAATTTCCGAATAGTTGATCCTCTGACAGCTCTTGTTAGTTAACTCTTCATTTAACTTGGTCAGAACAAATTTTGTTCTACCGATATTTTGGGGCTGCACTGTGCAGGTCAGTTCTTTTTTTATCTCAGGTGAGTGACCTTGGGCCTTTTAGGCCCTCTGTTCTAATTAAATAGTAATCTTATGTTATCAAGAAAAAATGATGCATTGAATTTTTAGAATGCCTGCTGTGGAAACAATTTTAATGGTAACTTTAAGAAATTATTTGTTGGCTTACCGGTATGTGTAATTTCAAGTTAATTTGAGCCAGAGATTATAATTGAAAATTATAAATAAATTCCTACATTTTTTAACAAAATTGAAACGTTCTTAAAACTGTTACAAAATGTTTAAAAGCTTGCATTTTATTTATCCAATTATATAATAAATAACTGTTCAATTATAGATAGAAAATAATCAAATAGACAATTTAATCCTAACAAAAACTAAATATGTAGTCAAAAAAACATTCTTTACGTCTCAAAAATGTGTGCAATAGAAACCACAAGCGCAATAAATCGAAACTGTTGTCAGATGATCGGATTTCAAAATAATAAACATGGTGTAACATAGTGGCCTTGTATAAAAATATATAATTAATGTAATTAATTTATGATAATTATTGAGGTAATAAATGAGTAACATTTTACAAACATTTTTCCTGCATTTTGGAGTATCTTTTAAGACTGACACAGTTTTGTACAAACACTTAAGCTGCATTAAGAAGTATCTTTAACAGCTGATGCAATTGGCGATGCATATGACTGTTAACTATTGGCATGCATTCAAATCCAGACAGTGAAATGTTAAAGGTTGAACTTATCTTACTTGAGAGATATCTTTGATTATATGAAGGCATCATATGCTGCAGTACTCAGCCATGTTTTTATTATCCCCACCGAAAAAAAATTCGGAGGGGATATATTGGTCCTGTCTGAGCTTCTGTGTGTCCGTCCGAAACTTTGTCCAGAGCATAACTCCAAATCTATTCAATGGATTTACTTTAAACTTACAATATAAACAGATGGCAACTAGGAGAAGTTCAGTGACCAAGAACCATAACTCTATCTACCTTAGTTTTTGAATTGTCTCCCCTTTTATATAAATTAAAGTTAATTTTTGTCAGGAGCATAACTCTAAATCTACTGAAGGGATTTACTTAAAACTTGAAATATAAACAGATGGCAACTAGGAGAAGTGCAGTGACCAAGAACCATAACTCTATCTACCATAGTTTTTAGCTCACCTGTCACGAAGTGACATGGTGAGCTTATGTGACCGTGTGATGTCCGGCATCCGTTTTGTGTGCGTGCGTGTGTGCATGCGTCCGTCAACAATTTGCTTGTGTAGACAGTAGAGGTCACAGTTTTCATCCAATCTTTATGAAATTTGGTCAGAATGTTTATCTTGATGAAATCTGGGTTGGGATTGTATTTTGGTCACCTGGGGTCAAAAACTAGGTCACTAGGTCAAAAACTAGGTCACATAATAGGTCAAATAATAGAAAAACCTTGTGTAGACAATAGAGGTCGCAGTTTTCATCCAAACTTTATGAAATTTAGTCAGAATGTTTATCTAGATGAAATCTGGGTTGGGATTGTATTTGGGTCATCTGGGGTAAAAAACTAGGTCACTAAGTCAAATAATTGAAAAATCATCAACAATTTGTTTGTGTAGACAGTAGAGGTCACAGTTTTCATCCAATGTTTATGAAATTTGGTCAGAATGTTTATCTTGATGAAATCTGGGTTGGGATTGTATTTGGGTCATCTGGGGTAAAAAAACTAGGTCACTAAGTCAAATAATTGAAAAATCATCAACAATTTGTTTGTGTAGACAGTAGAGGTCACAGTTTTCATCCAATGTTTATGAAATTTGGTCAGAATGTTTATCTTGATGAAATCTGGGTTGGGATTGTATTTGGGTCATCTGGGGTCAAAAACTAGGTCACTAGGTCAAAAACTAGGTCAAATAATAGAAAAACCTTGTGTAGACAAAAGAGGTCGCAGTTTTCATCCAATCTATATGAAATTTGGTCAAAATGTTTATCTTGATGAAATCTGGCTTAGGAATGTATTTCGGTCATCTGGGGTAAAAAACTAGGTCACTAGGTCAAAAACTAGGTCAAATAATAGAAAAACCTTGTGTAGACAACAGAGGTCGCACTTTTCATCCAATCTTTATGAAATTTGGTCAGAATGTTTCTCTTGATGAAATCTGGGTTGGGATTGTATTTTGGTCAATTGAGGTCAAAAACTAGGTCACTAGGTCAAATAATAGAACACCCGTCAACAATTTGTTTGTGTAGACAGTAAAGGTCACTGTTTTCATCCAATCTTTATGAAATTTGGTCAGAATGTTTATCTTGATAAAATCTGGGTTGGGATTGTATTTGGGTCATCTGGGGTCAAAAACTAGGTCACTAGGTCAAAAACTAGGTCACTAGGTGAAATAATAGAAAAACCTTGTGTAGACAAAAGAGGTCGCAGTTTTCATCCAATCAAAATAGCCGCAAAAAGACCCAGTGAAAGCATCGTGTTTCCGGCAGCCATTTTGAGCAGAGATAAATTTTGTAAATAAAGATTAACCCCCACTTCAAAGAAAAACAAAGAGAACAGACGAACCAGAGAGGCACAACAATACCACAACATCTACCCACTACGCTGCACTGTCCCTTGCCCGTCCATTGATTCTTTCTTTTTTTCTTTTCTTTTTTCGTAAATTTCTAAAACTTGTAGCATTTTGGACGTCATTTGGTATTCCGAATTATTTTTGGCTTCTTCATCGTATAAATTAAACATTACCAAATGACTAATTAACCACCTTTATTTACTTATATAAACTATATTGGGTTGTTTACCGGTGCGGTGCTTGCATTTAGTGCTTTACACGTATTAAGAGCTGTGCCAAATAAAAACCACTGTGATTTACACACACATAACATCTAAGATTTCCACAAAACTAGCGTCGTTCCTTTCTTATTTCATTTCTACAATATGTCGTCCCACAAAAGAGCATCCATCTACCCATCTAAGGGGCAGTGTCAAAACCTGACCCTTTTACTAGGGGAGGCACGTTCAGGGTCGGATAGGCATCACCTATCTCATAACACCATGCCCTTTAAGTGCCTCCTCCAGTCAGCTGGAAGTGTAGCCCCCATCATGTCCCTTCTCACCATTTTTCAATTGGCCTCAGGTTTGGCGGGGGTACTCCCCGGACTAGTTGAGCGGGCGGTGCCCCTGGCGTCTGGCTGCGTGCTATTGCAGCTCAAGTCCGCTCAAGCGCTTGCCACCCTCCTTTCTAGGGTTACTTTCTATCTTGGCAAAGTCGCGGTCCGGGCCTTATCCCCGTCGAACATGAGGACGGTTCATGGTTATATAGCAGGGATCCCGGAAAGCCAGGACTTGATGGAACTTCAGACATCTCTTTCTTTTAAACCTGCGATCTCTATCTCTGATATCCTCATCACTAATTTGGAAAGGGTTGAGCCTTATCGCCCTGCCCCACCTGGCTTTCCGAGACTGGTCAAAATCTCTTTCTTAGCGTCCATACCAGTCCCAAATAAAATCTTAGTCAAGGACACCAGTATCACCCTTGACATTCGTCCCTGCCCTGTCACACCTGCCCGTTGCTTCAATTGCCAGGGCTTTGGTCATATAGCCAGCAGGGGTAAATGCTCTAATACCACCTCTTGCTGCCGCTGCGCCGGCGCTACTTGCCAAAGAAGGTGCACAAACAAATTTCGTTTGTGCGCCAACTGTGGCTGCCAGCACTCCGCATCCTACCAGGGGTGCCCCTCCTATAAGAAGGCTATCCATATAGCCACCTATGCCAATTTTTATGGGGTCACCTGGTCCGAGGCGGAGAGCAGGCTACTTGCACCTGACACTGTGAGCCACAGCGTGGGCGCCCTAAACACCATCATCACAACCGGTTCCGCTTCTTCACCTAAACATGCTCCCGGTTCTATCTCGCCCCAAGCCGGGAGGACATGCACCAAAGTTGAGGGGCTAGTGGGTAAGAGTACCCCCCCTCAACCTATAAATAGGGAATCCCCCCCCAAGGTTACCTTTGTGGAACCGGTAACCAAACACACACCCGATTTATGCACCACCCCCCCTGTATCGCCTATCCAGGGGGATCCACCCACTCAGAGACGCCCTCCTGTGGCTACCAGGGGGTCCTCCCCGTCCACCACGTTGATCGACAGTGCTAGTGATACCACCTGTAGTGGTCCTACACTGTCGGATGACTCTATGTTTGATATCACGGGGAGAGACTCTCTGGTGTCAGTGCACTCCAGTATATTGGAGAACCTTTCTATCTCTGGTGTCTGTGAAATAGAGGAGGAACCCCGAGTTAGTGTCCCCCCTAACCGTCCCAGAATGGTCGACTCCCAGACATCCCCAATGAGCTCTCCCACCGACAACACCAGCAGACGTAACTCGTTTACTGGGGACTCATTTATTAAAATCAAGGATCCGCCAGCAACAGGTCCCACATATAGGAAAATATATCTCAGTGAACTGGCGGGATCTGGTTGCTGAGATAATAAAGGACCAGAAAAGGCCCACTGGGAGTCGAGCTATATCTTACATCTATAACAAAATTGATTCTTGATTCAAAAATTGCAGAGAATCAATAACAAAGGTCATCTCCCCTGATAAATCCCTAACTAATAAAATCCATTCTGGAACTGGGGATCCTCCAATAGTAGCAGACCAAGGATGCCCCCCCCCCTCCCCCCCCCCCCCCCCCCCCCCGGCCAGCGGTTCCCTCCCCATTAAAAAGAAACATGTTCGGCTTGCCAGGACCCCCGCGAAACTCAAAGGGGCCTGTGCAGGCCACAAACTAGGAGTTAAATCTCCTCACCACTCATTAAATCAGATTAAACGCAAATTAATTTTGCACCACTATGGACAGTAACCTGCAAATCATTTCATTCAATGTTGGTGGTCTTTCCGCCAACAAATTTACAGAATTAAAATATTTTATTGACTGCAACCCTAATACCCATATCTTATGTTTACAGGAGACCAAATTTTCTAATAGTTCTGTTAAACAAATACCTGCGTATAACTGTGAATTTAAAAATTTTGTTACTTTAAATCATAATATAGCCGGTGGCCTTGCCATTTATATTAAAAACACAATTAATTATGAACACCTGGGGGTGAACAACCAATTTAAATCTGATGGTAGCACTGCTATTGAGGCATTAGCAATTAAATTGGTTATTGACAAGAACCGGCCTCTTATCCTGGTCAATTTATATTCAAGAAGATGTGATCTTGAAACTCTGAACGGCCTCTTTAAGGAATTAAGGACCATTAAAGGACCCTTTGATGTAATATTCACAGGCGACTTTAATGCACATCACCCTGCTTGTGGTTCCATCAATTCAGATGCAGAAGGTCGGGCGGTAATAGAATGGTTGGACGAGCAAGATCTTATACTGCTCAATGACGGTTCTCCAACCAGACTTAACCCCACTGGTTTAAACTCCCACATTGACCTTACTGCTGTTAATGCCAGGATAGCAAGTGCGTCTGCATGGGCAACTGTTACCATGGGATCTGATCACCTCCCACAACAGGTTACCCTGCTCAACTATATTGCATAGGGAACTGAGGCCCAATGCTCAGGAGAGCAAAAGTTTCTATTGGAAAAAGCTAATTGGGCTCAGTTTAGGGACCTCTGCTCAGATCTCTCCCTTACAGATGTTCACTCCCAGGATCCTAATCTGATTTGTATTAACTTAACCAGCAAGATACTGTCCATAGCGGAATGTAGCATACCGGTCTCCTCCGGCAAGGTTAAAGCCAGAAATAGGGTCTGGAATGAGGCGTGCTCCAATGCGGTACAGGACCGTAAAAATGCTTTAAAAATTCTTAAAAAGAACCCCGCTGAGCATAATCTTCTTAATTATAGGTCCCTTGAAAACCAGGCAAAGTGGGTTATTTTGGACGCAAAAACTAAAAATTGGAAAGAATTCTGTGATTCAGCTATCATTAATAAGAAAAATACTAGGGATTTTTGGCAAAAAATTCACAGAATTAAAGGAAATTCATTCACCCCTGTACCGCTACTTATATACAAAGGCGAAACTGCCACTACCCCAAGGGAAAAGGCTCAATTTTTGGGGTGACATTTCCAATCTGTCTCCAGTGACTCAAACCTTCCCGTTGAAACTTTGAATTATCAAAAGCGGTTTGAGACTGAGCACCGAAATATTTTAAATGAGCCTGGGGATAACAGCACGCCTCTCAATTTACCATTCACTATTACAGAATTATTAAGTGCCATTAACAGCAGGAGCAACACTGCCACGGGGCCTGACAAAATAGCATATTTAATGTTTAAAAATATGCCAGCCATAACTCTCAAAATCTGGCTTAACCTATTCAATCAGGTGTATAGGACAGGCAGGATACCACCCGGGTGGAAGCAGGCCACAGTGATTCCAATTCCTTAACCCGGTAAAGACAAAAATGATCCAAACTCATATCGTCCAATAAGTCTAACATCACATGCAGGTAAATTATTAGAAATAATGGTCAAAAATAGATTAGAACACTTATTGGAATCAAATAATATACTAAACCCCTTCCAGTCTGGCTTTAGGAAGGGGCGATCTACTCTTGATCAGCTAGCTAGACTACAACATGATATTCTTTCTGCAAAAAATCAAGGGCAATCAGTATTAGCAATTTTTTTGGACCTTCAGGCCGCTTTGATTTAACATGGACCTTTGGCATATTAAAAAAGCTAGCTGACTATGGAATCACTGGATACTGTTTCCACTACCTCAGAGCTTTCCTAGAGGGCCGTAAAATCCAGGTCAGGGTCGATGAGGAGTTATCAGAGGTAGCCATAACTGACCGCGGAACACCTCAAGGGTCCGTAATATCCCCAACTCTGTTCTCCCTCATCGTAAACGGTCTACCTGATGCCGTAAAAGACTCAGGAATGGTTATCTCCCAGTTTGCCGATGACTCAGGCACTTGGTTAAAGGGGTCTAACATGTTACGCCTGCAAAAGAGGGCTCAAGCAGGCTTAGACTCCATATGGAAATGGGCAATTGAATGGGGATTCAAAATTTCTCCAACAAAAACAGTAGGAGTACTATTTGGCGAACAATTTCAGCACTCTTTGGACTTAAATTTAGGCGGGCACCAAAATTATCTTTGAAAAAGTGGTGAAATTTCTAGGTATGTACCTAGATAAACAGTTAACTTTTACTCACCACTTCAAATATTTGGCAGAAAGGTGCGAAAGGGACCTAAATTTAATGAGAATGTTAAGAGGCACAGGTTTCGGATCAAATAAAAATAGCCTCTTAACACTCTACAAGTCCCTTATACGTCCAAAGCTAGATTATGGAGCCCAAATCTATGCATGTGCAAAGCCAAACGCCCTAAAAATGGTTGATGCCATTCAACATAAGGCCCTAAGGATAGCTCTGAGAGCCCTAAACTGTACACCGGGTGCACTGCTAGAGGAGGAGGCCAGTGTGTTACCTCTTGACTTGCGTAGAAAACAACAGTCCCTCAATTTCTGGGCCAGGGCTAAGTCTCGGCATGGTTCAAACCCCGTTAACAAACTTGTCGGGACTGGCACCTTCATCAAGGGGAAAATACTTAAGCGTAAGCATGTCGCCCTACCCTTTGGTGCGAGTATTAGGACCCTGGTTGAGGATGCCGGTCTCGACAAGGTACATAAAGCAGACCTGAGGCCCTCCAAGGCCCCCCCCTGGACACTTGGACCCATTGATGTTGACCTATCACTCTCTAATAAAATAACGAAAACTGACTTGCCACAACTCATCAAGTCAGAAGCTCTCTCTCTTATAGATAATATGTATGCTGAGCATCTAAAAATCTACACTGACGGCTCCAAATGCCCTAACTCTGGTTTGGTAGCCAACTCTTTTGTAATTCCTTCAAAAAACATTAGTAAAACGCACAGGCTCAGCAACAATCTCTCTATTTTTACAGCAGAACTTTTGGCAATTTAATTCTCTCTGTACTGGATATTGGTCGATAAACCTACTAAAACTGCTATTTTATCAGACTCAATGTCATCTCTCGAGTCCATAAAAAACAGAAATAGCAGATCTAGGCCTGATATTTTAGCTAGCATTTTGGAACTTCATCAACAGTGCCTAGATAAATCTTTAAAGGTCACATTAGTATGGTGTCCAGCACATGTCAACATCAGTGGGAATGAGCAAGCCGACATCAGTGGGAATGAGCAGGCCGACAGGGGGGCCAAAGAGGGCCTCTTGAGGGGGGCCGTAGATGTTGGGGAACCCCTGGCACCTTCTGAGATCTACTCCCTGACAAAGAAATTTGTTTTGGGCGAGTGGAATCTCCGGACCGACAATTTGTCTTCCCGTCGACATACTTTTACCAGACCTGCGAAAACCCTCAGGCCGCCTGACAGATACTCAGCAAGCATTGTGCTTGACAGAGCCATCACGCGCCTGAGGATGGGAACCACCCTATTACCCGGTGGCGCAGGAAAGTATGTCCTCGGTATAGACCCTGCATGTCCTAGGTGCCAGTAACCTCTCACTGCGCCCCACATGCTGCTGCACTGTCCTAACCATAAGGCGCAGAGGGACCACCTAGAAGCTGCATTGCACTCCCATGGACTAGTTTTTAACCTTTCCAACGTGCTAGACCCCAAGGGAGCAGCTAGGGGCCCGGTCTTCTCTGCCCTCGCCAAATACTTACTAGATTGTCAAATAACTGACAAAATCTAGGTCATTGGAGGAGGGAGAGCAGCCAACACCCACCTAATTATACAGTCTTGTGACTGACTCTTTTAAAATGTGTAATCTCTGCACAAACCTGATGTAATCTAATAATTGTGTTGGATTTGTGTCGCTTTTACACAACCTTTATTTTAGCTTTTAATGGGTTTATTGTTCTACCCCGCCCTTTCTAAAGCATTGACCTGGTCTTCTTTATTTTAATACATTTTTTATGAGAGTATGACGTTAGTCCACCATTTACATTTTTCAGTTTTTTTAATATTATCATATTTTATGGCATTTCTTACTACAAGAAAGGACGAGGCTGTCCAGTAACCTGGGATTGTTGGCTGCATTGCAACCCCTCCCTTCCTCTTTGACACCCCACCCTTTCCCCTTCAAACTCGAAGAACCATGTCGGACTGGAGTGCACGGTACAGGGCCTTATACCATGATTAACACCTATTTAGCCCTATCCAGGACAAAGTATTGTCGACTTTGTTGAAACTGCTAATTTTGTTCCTTGGAGTACATTAAATATTGTTATAACTGCTATTTTGTGTAGCAATTTCCTTATTTTTGTGAAAAACTGCTATTTTATATAGCAAATTGCCTTAATTTTTATCTCAATATTGCTATTCCTACACCATAGCAACCATTTTACTTTGTATCGCATTAACTCATGTTAAAATTGCTACTTTTATAGCAAATAACCTTATTTTTATATTAAATTGCTATTTTATATAGCAAATTGCCTTGGTTTTTCTGTTTAATTGTCATTTTGCATACCATACAAGGTGCTTTAGTACTATTTCCTCCATTGTTGTCACCAATATATTAATAATATTGGTTAGATTAGAGCTTTTTGGGTTTATTTTAATGCATCTAGGTAGTATTTGGTCTTTTTACCATTTTTACATCTTACCATTATCAATTTTCCTTCAATAGTATACAAACTATTTTTCATTTACCGTGCACTCCCTCTGGTCCAGGGGAAACAACCATTGTAGACTCCATCACCACAATTACCTCCCTTAGTACAACTGAGTGACACCACCTCTGCTGGCTCTTCTTTTCCCCCACTCACATCGGCCTACACTTCCAAAAATCTCTCCTTCTTTCAACCCTCCAGGGTGGCAACATGTATTTTAAATATATAAATGCATATAGTTCTGTACATATTGTAAATAATGTACCTTTTGTACAAATTTAGCTGTTTTTAACCAGGTTTTCCGAAGGAAAAAACTGGTTATTAGATTGGCGAATGCGGGCGGGCTGGCTGGCGGGCTGGCGGGCTGGCGGAATAAGCTTGTCCGGGCCATAACTATGTCGTTCATTGTCAGATTTTAAAATCATTCGGCACATTTGTTCACCATCATTGGACAGTGTGTCGCGCGAAATAATTATGTCGATATCTCCAAGGTCAAGGTCACACTTTGAGTTCAAAGGTCAAAAATGGCCATAAATGAGCTTGTCCGAGCCATAACTATGTTGTTCATCGTCAGATTTTAAAATCATTTGGCACATTTGTTCACCATCATTGGACGGTGTGTCGCGCGAAATAATTACGTCGATATCTCCAAGGTCAAGGTCACACTTTGAGTTCAAAGGTCAAAAATGGCCATAAATGAGCTTGTCCTGGCCATAACTATGTCATTCATTGTGAGATTTTAAAATCATTTGGCACATTTGTTCACCATCATGGGACGGTGTGTCCAACGAAAGAATCACGTCAATATCTCCAATGTCAAGGTCGCCACGACTAAAAATAGATTTAAAAGAAAAAAAAAATTACAAAGGGGGTTAATTTTTTTTGGTCATTTCAAAAGTTCAGTTTGAGTTTTCTCCCTTTATCAGATTTTTTTTTCACAATGAAAACCTGGTTTTGTGACAATTTTGTCCCTTGTTGTCTCATTTTTTTTACTGTAAAGCACATTGTCTTACCCTTAATTTTTATGTGGCCCTATGAAGGTGACCGTTTGGAGACACGTAAGTTATTGCCCTTAACATATTAGGGTTTTTTACTAAACCCACTTTTAAATATTGTTTTAATGCCACTCTGGGGGGACCTCTCTTCTCCATAGCCCAATCCTCCTTAAGTTCCATACAGACAGGGTCTTATGTTGGAGCATTACGGCTATATTCCCTGTCTGCAAGTTTTCAACATTGAGCCACATACATAAACTTGTACTCATTATTTTTTAACAACTCAATACTCAATTGCAACATTAATATATAATTGAGAGTTATACTCCCTATGTGTTATCATATATTGTCTTTTTTCCTTTCCTTTTCATATAATTGCATGTACAAATGCAACTTCACTTTACATTTGAGAGCTGTTAAATCAGGCTCTGGCATCCCTATTAATTAATGTTCATAGATATAAACATATCTCACCAATGATTAGATCTTGTTGTGTGGCATTTAGTTTAAACTTTAAATATACACATAAAAATGGTACTTGACTATGTATGTAAACATATTGTGGCAATGTTCAACCACTTTGTGATCTGGAAAACCCTCAAGTATTATTATTGTATTACTCAAACATATTACACATCTGTGTATCCCTTTTTCTATAAGACTTATATTAAAATAGTCCTATATGGACTCTAACATTTAAAACACAGATCACAAAGTCTAAAGACTCCCAACAAACCCATTGCAGTATATACTGAACAGTGGGTCTGGTAATGATGATGCCACATACAACAGTATGTGTGTTTTCACCATCTTTACTTATAAAAATTGGGCTATTCTTTCTCTCTCTCCTCCTTAAAAAACAAAACAAATAATAACATACAATAACAACATCATATTAATGATAATAATTAATAATAAGCACAGTAACATAACAGAAACATAGTAATTTATAACTATAAAACAAGTCCAAGTTCTTTTGGATTTATCATCTTTTTCTTTCATTTATATTTTTGCATATAAACTATTATTGTTTACTTTTTCTTAAAGTACAAAGTCAGCCGTGGGAAAATCTATTTATAAACGGATTGACCTACTTGCAATCCTTAATAAGAATTTTCGGCCAATCAATTATAAGCGCTTGACTGTCTGTTAAAAAAATCAATACTTAATTTACAGAGTATACATACCGACTGGCTAACTATTTTTTCAATCCAGCACACAAATTAGCTCTAATTTTTACGATAACCAGCCTCATATTTTGTCGAAAGACAATCAGCTGTTTACATTTTTTGATTATGTTGTACACAGAGAATTGACATCGTAAGTCCAGATTGGCTTGCTAAAATGTACGCACGGAAATGATAAATTGAGCGTACATGTATCTTGATATTTCTAATGTGTATTTTACGCTGATACACAGCTTATCTAGAACACTGTACGTAATTTTGTTAATTGGAAAATTTATATAACACATAATATTACAAAACACATGGATCATAGTTTATATAACAGCCTATTAGTAGTAAACAATTTATAAAATGATATATTAAATAGTTATTTAAAAAAAACAAATGGATACTATGTAAACTATGCAAATGTTCGTCATAACTTATGGCAGTTAAATATTTTAATTATCAATGTTTTTAATTTATGTATTCAAAATGTCTGTTTGCATAAACGGGGTAGACTATTTTCAACAACGTAAATCAACGAGTACTAAAGAGGAATCAGAAACCTTTTAAAACACATTTATAGACAAACATTACCAAATCTGCACATAACAGTTTAGTTTCAACATGTCTCAGGTTTAAAAACTCGGGCATCTTGACCTTCTAGATATCATATTTTTGCCATCCATCAAGAAACTTACTCAGAACTGATGTTCTTTTGATATGTTAGCTTAGATATGTAATGTAATAATAACAAAAGCTTACCAGAACAGTTTTGGTTCCTTTCGGTGTCTGGTGAGTGACCTTGGAATTTTTGGTCCATTTGAAATGAATAGATAGGAGCTACCGATAGGATGAATGTAAATGTTTTGCTAACAATTACTTGTTGATCATAACTTTACAAGATAAATTTATTTATGTTGTGTTTTTTCCAGAATCTCCACAGTTTAAACTTTCCTTGTTCGTCTGGCATTACCAATTTTCCAGCAGATGACAACCATGATCAACAGGTATGTGAAACATCCATATCCTTGGAGAATTTTCTAACACTATACTTTTCAAACTTTAATATCTCAGTAATGAGTAAAGATTTTAATTTAAAATTGTACATGCGATCATAACACTACATTCTGTGCATGCTTATGATAAAATATTTTATCTGCTACGATCGGGCGCTTTAGCATGTGGGATTGGTTTGGTTTCATCTTTTTGGAAGTCAAAATGGTGAAATATCTTAATGACTGACCAGTCTGAAACATGCCAATAGGAGGTTGTGCTCCTGAATATTCATATGGGCTATTTTGATTTTTTAGCTCACCTGAGCACAATGTGCTCATAGTGAGCTTTTGTGATCGCAGTGCATTTTTCCTGGCTATAGTAAAACCTTTTTAACACTCTAGAGGACACATTCATTGTCAGATCATCACAAAACATTGTGAGAATTTTTTTCCAAACTATATCTTGGACAACTTTGAAAATGTTTCCAGTTGCTTGAAAAACATGGCCACCAGGGGGCGGGGCATTTTTCCTTATATGGCTATAGTAAAACCTTGTTAACTCTAGAGGCCTGGAGGTCAGAAGATTTGTCCTAATAATGTCTTGGATGAGTTGGAAAATGGTTATGGTTGCTAAAAAAACATGGCCACAAAGGGGCGGGGCATTTTTAGCTCACCTGAGCATAATTTTCTCATTGTGACCTTTTTGTAATCCCCTTTTATCAGTCGTTCGTTGTGTGTTGCAACATTTGCCTTGTTATCACGCTGGAGGCCACATTTATTTTTAAGAAATTTGGTCAGATGATTTGTACCAATTATATCTTGGACGACTTTGAAAATTGTTTTAGTTGGTTAAAAAAACATTGCCGCCAGGGGGCGGGGCATTTTCCTTATATGGCAATATATGGCTATAGTAAAACCTTGTAAACACTCTAGAAGCAACATTTATTGTCCGATTATAATAAAACTTGGTCAAAAGATTAGTTTTAATGACATCTGGGACGAGTTTGAAAAATGGTTCCAGTTGGTTGAAAAACATTGCCTCCAGGGGAAGGGGTTTTTTTTCCTTACAGGACAATATATGGCTATAGTAAAACCTTGTTTACACTCTAGAGGCCACATTTATTGTCCGATCTTCATGAAACTTGGTCAGAAAATTTTCCTCAATGATATATTAGACAAGATCCAAAATGGTATTGGTTTGTTGAAAATCATGGCCACCAGGGGTCGGGGAATTGATCCTAATATGGCTATATTTAAACCTTGTAAGCACTCTAAAAGTTACATTTTTAGTTCACTCTTCATGAGACTTGATCAGAACATTTATTCTAATGATATCTTGGTGCTACACTGAGCAGGTCATTTAAGTGACTTTAGGACTTTCAGGCCCTCTTGTTTAAATAAATAATAATCTAATGTTATCAAGAAAAAATGAGGCATTACATTTTTTGAATGCCTGTTGTGAATACAAATGTAATAGTAAATCTAAGAAATATTTTTTTGACTTACAGTTATTTATAATTTGAAGTTTATTTGGGCCAGAGATCACAGCTGAAAATTAAAAAAAAACACTACATTTTTTACAAAATTTAAACATTGTTCTTAAAACTGTTGCAAGATGTTTCAAAGCTTTCATTTTATTTACCCAATTATTCAATTAATAATGGTTCAATAAAAAAAGATAATAATAAAAAAATACAAATAGACAATTTAATCCTAACAAAAACTAAATATGTAGTCCCAAAAAAAAATTCTTTAAATCTAAAAAATGTGTGCAATAGCAACCACAATAAATCAAAACTGATGATCGGATTTCAAAATAATAAACATGGTGTAACATAGTGGTCTTGTATAACAATATCATTAATGTAATTATTTTATTATAATTATCGAGGTAATAAATGAATTAAGTTTTACAAACATTCTTCCTGCATTATGAAGTATCTTTAATGACTGACACAGTTTTGAACAAACATTTAAGCTGCATTAAGAAGTGTCTTTAACGGCTGATGCAATTGGCATTATGCATATAACTGTTAACTTTTGGCATGCATTCAAATCCAGACTGTAAAATGTTAAAGGATGAACTTACCTTACTTGAGAGATATCTTGGATTATATGAAGGCAACATATGTAGTCAGCCATGTTGTTTGTAGGTGTTTCAAATTTATGGCAAACACGTATGGTTTACTGTCGATCTCTGGATGCAAAGTACTTGGTATCTTCAAACTAATAGGAGGGTGAAAGGCATTTTATATAAACTGTAAACAGATCGGGAAATGCAGCTGGAATGTCACTCAACTCTTATGCTTACTATATGTGCTGAGTGTTCCAGAACATCCCGAGTTCTTTGGTACATAGTTCAGAGTTAATAATGACATTTACAATTCCGAAGTTTAGTCTTGACATTTGAGTTTTCTCTTCATTAAAAACGTGTAAACAATAATGTTAGTATAGGGGTTATTCAAATCGGGAAATACTGCTACGCACTAAAGGTTTACCCTTTTACATATACCAAAAATAAAATGTTTGCTCTTTGAAAATATGATGGACAGTGGGTGTGTTTGAACTACCAGTACTGAAAACTGTTGAATGATTGGCTCTATTTACTGATTTGATATCCGTTATGGTTACTGTCGATCAATACAAATATTAATTGACAAAGCGTATTATTTAATATGAACCCACACGCATTACATACATAATGAATCTATTTACACGGTTTTCAGTGTGAAGAAAATGGTGAAACATTACTTCTGCAGCCACCTGTATTTATACCTGAAGCAGATATAGCGAAAACGTCTCTACCACATCTTAGTCGAACATGTGACATCCATCCCAATTATGAAAGCGAAACAACAACTTAAACTAGACAACAAATAACAACACGGAAGTCAAAACTAATTCAATTTAAGCACTAGGTCGGTACATGGAAGTATACAATTGGGACCAAGTGAAGCTTTATTCTGACCTTACTTACTCTTACATTATTCAAAGGTGTCAAAGTTCAGGATTATTCCTGAAATCAGAATTTTGGCCCTTAAGGACCAATTTTGATATTGATATAAATCAGAAGATTTTTTTCTGGAATTTTAAGGTTATTGTTTTATTATGTTATCTTAAACAAAAATTATTTTACTTTGACATATTGTTTACAAAGTTATAAACACTAGTTAACAAAGTTACATGAATTATTAACCCTTTTTTGCTCTGGCCCCCAAACGATAGGCTTTTTATTTTCAGGATTTTAGATTTTGGCCAATTGACACCCCAGATTATTGTTTTTTATTATTAACCTGTTAAACAGTGCCCAAGAACATTATTTAGGAAATAGGGTTTAAACATTTTAATAGGGAACTTTTTAGTTAAATTTATAATAAAGAAGTTATTATTTTTCTTATTTTATTTTTTTTAAAGCTCTAAATATTAAATATTACATATATAATTTATGCATCGTTCTGTCCCTAAATACATTTTTTTATGTTTTCGTTTTTGGTATTTAATATTTTGTATACTTGATATGACAAATTTTGTTTAAGGTTTTTTTTTGTAGCTACGGCATCATTGGAAATTTTATTTTTTTTCCTGGGAAAGATAGTTTACCAGTACTTAGTGAACACAGATTACGGACATTTTGTTTAATTATTTACCATGCTATGCTTAAACTGTATCGTAGTGTGCCCGAATAAAATGTCGTAGTGTACAATTTATTTATTGTTCTTGTTTTGTACCATTAAAGTACTAATGTACTGATGTGTTGAGGTAGTACCGGAATCCTATAAGTAATACTGTCTAAAGCCAGTATTAATAAGTACTAATTAATTAATCGTCGTCTGTGAGTCGATATTATCCTTGATAATTGTTGCGAAGATGTTAATGTCAATCATAGCTTTATATAACTAATGAAGAACTAACCCTAGTCTAGGACACAGGAATTGGAAACTAACCCTAGTCTAGGACACAGGGTTTATGCATTGTCTAATAGGTGATTTAAGTATTTTTTTATGCCACACGATGACGGCTTTAGTAATACCACTTAGCAGGTATTTAGATGTTAACAACAAGGTATTTTTTTGTCTATTTTTTTTTCTTTGAAAACACCTAATCGGATATCTCGAACTCTCGTTATCTCGATATTTTTTCTTGTTCCCGCCGACTTCGAGATAACGAGAGTCGACTGTAAATCAGAAGATTTTTTTCTGGAATTTTAAGGTTATTGTTTTATTATGTTATCTTAAACAAAAATTATTTTACTTTGACATATTGTTTACAAAGTTATAAACACTAGTTAACAAAGTTACATGAATTATTAACCCTTTTTTGCTCTGGCCCCCAAACGATAGGCTTATTTTCAGGATTTTAGATTTTGGCCAATTGACACCCCAGATTATTGTTTTTTATTATTAACCTGTTAAACAGTGCCCAAGAACATTATTTAGGAAATAGGGTTTAAACATTTTAATAGGGAACTTTTTAGTTAAATTTATAATAAAGAAGTTATTATTTTTCTTATTTTTTTTAAAGCTCTAAATATTAAATATTACATATATAATTTATGCATCGTTCTGTCCCTAAATACATTTGTTTATGTTTTCGTTTTTGGTATTTAATATTTTGTATACTTGATATTACAAATTTTGTTTAAGTTTTTTTTTTGTAGCTACGGCATCATTGGAAATTTTATTTTTTTTCCTGGGAAAGATAGTTTACCAGTACTTAGTGAACACAGTTAATACTCTTCTTAAACAGCTCTTTCAACACTTAACTTGGATTAAATGATTTCTATATTAAACTTTTATAATAAATTTGTTAATGAAAAAGAAAACTTAATTACATAAAAACGACTCGTAAATTCACAATGTAATTTACTCAACATTCTTAGCATTACATCAATCCTAACCTTTGTTGGAGCATCTTATATATGCTCGAATAAAATCATTAGCTTAAATGGCAGTGTTTGTTGTTGCTTGCTTGTTGTTTACTTTGAAGTAAATTGCATCACTCAGGTTGCAATACATTGATTTTAAAACGATTTATCAAGACTGTATAAAGACAATAAAATATCATTTGGACAATGTTTCCAATGTTGAATATTTGTTTCATTTGACATGGGGCTGTACAGGAAATTTTTACTAGGGGGGTGGGTGGCAACTGGGAAGGGTGCGGGAAGTGTCCTCCCACCCATTTTGATACCCCGATTACCATTCATAATGGAGTCGGTCTGTCCCGAAAATTTAATCTGATCTTCACCAAACTTGGTCAGAATTTGTATATAGATGATGTCTAGGTCAAGTTTGAATATGGGTCAAAAACAAGGTCCCGTGGTCACTTAGTGGGTATTAAATCGAAAGTTTTTCCGGACCATAACTATGTCATTTATCATTGGATTTAAAATGAGTTGGTACATTTGATCACCATCATGGGACGATGTTTCATGCGAAAGAAGTATGTCAGTATCTCCAAGGTAAAGGTCACACTTGGAGTTCAAAGGTGAAAATGCTTGTCCGGACCATAACTATGTTATTCATCGTTAGATTTTAAAATGGCTTGGTACATTTGTTCACCATAATGGGAGGGTGTGTTATGCAAAATAAGTACATTGATATCCCCTAGGTCAAGGTCACACTTGGAGTTCAAAGATCAAAATGCCCATAAAAAAGCTTGTTTGGGCCATAACTTTGTCATTTATTGTGAGACTTTAAAAAATCTTTTGGCATATTTGTTCACCATCATGGGACGTTGTGTCATGCAAAAGGAGTAAGTCAATATCTCCATGGTCAAGGTCACACTTGGATTTCAAAGGTCAAAATGCTTGTCGAGACCATAAATATGTCATTTATCGTTATATTTTAAAATGACTAAGTACATTTGTTCACCATCATTGGCCGGTTTGCCATGCGAAAGAAGTATGTCAATATCTCCATGGTCAAGGTCACACTTGGAGTTCAAAGGTCAAATGCTTGTCCTGGCCATACCTTTGTCATTTATTGTGAGACTTTAAAATCATTTGGCACATTTGTTCACCATCATTGGACGGTGTGTCGTGAGAAAGAATAACCTTGATATCTCCAAGGTCAAGGTCACACTTTGAGTTCAAAGGTAAAAAATGGCATAAATGAGCTTGTCCAGACCCTGACTATGTCGTTCATTGTGAGATTTTAAAATCATTTGTTCACCATAATTGGACGGTGTATAGAGCAAAAGAGTAACGTCGACATCTCCAAGGTCACACTTTGAGTTCAAAGGTCAAAAATGGCCATAAATGAGCTTGTCCAGGCCATAATTATGTCATTCATTGTGAGATTTTAAAATCATTCTGCACATTTGTTCACATCATTGTGGGGTGTGTCAGGCTAAAGAATTACGTCAATATCTCCAAGGTCAAGGTCACACTTTGAGTTCAAAGGCCAAAAATGGCCATAAATGAGCTAATCCGGGCCTTAATTATAGCATTCATTGTGACATTTAAAATTACTCGGTACATGTGTTCACTATCATTGGACGGTGTGTCATGCGAAAGAATGACGTCTTTATCGCCAAGGTTAAGGTCACAGTTTGAGTTCAAAGGTCAAAAATGGCCATGAATGACCTTGTAACACTGTATTATGTGAATTGGGAATAAGACATCAATTTGGGAATAAATTGTATTTTATCAAAAGTGCATAATATGCAGTTTTATATGTTGCATGTATCTAGTTTTACAAAGTATAATTAAAACATACACTTGCATATATAATAGCATCATTTAAATTGATTTTACTTCAAAACTGGATTTTTTATTAATTAAAAGAAACAATCCTCATGAAATGAAACTGTGTCCATGCCGTGCATGGACACGGTTTACAAATACACTTTAAATGATACAAATTCAGTCACTGTTAATGAAAAAGTCATGGCAAAATTTCTTATTAAGCTTAAATTATAGATAATTTATTACAAAAATATATGTAGATCATGAAATGAATAGTTTTGTTTGAGAAAATCACGAAAATGATGTCCATTCCCAGTTTGATGTCTTATTCCCAATTCACATAATACAGTGTTTTGTCCAGTCCATAACTATCTCATTCATTACGACATTTTAAAATTACTCGGTACATTTGTTCACAATCATTAGACGGTGTGTCATGCGAAAAAATAACGTCGATATCTTCAAGGTCAAGGTCACACTTGGAGTTCAAAAGTAAAAAATGACCTTAATTAAGCTTGTCCGGGCAATAACTATTTAACAATAATTTTATTTATTGTTAGATTTTAAAATGACTCTGTACATTAATTTCGTTCACAGTCATTGGGCGGCGTGTCATGCCAAAGAATTAAAGAGTTCAAAGGTCAAATGGCCATAAATGATAATGGCATAATATTTCTTAAAAATCGCCATAAATGAGCTCTTGTTGTGAAGACAGCATGCACAATTTTCTGTGTCAATGCAGCATGTGGGGGTATACGTCACGCCTGTGACAAAGCTCTAGTTTCTTTAATTTAGCACATTTCAATAAGAATTTTATTGCTTTAAAAAACTTATTTTGTGATATAAATTTATATAATAAGTCAATCTTCACCTTTCTGAAGTCTTAAGGTCTAAATCTTTAAACATTGGTGTGAATTTCACAACAATGTTTAAAGCTTTAGATTTCATAATTGTATGATGTTTGGTGAAGATGGAAAGCAAACTTTGACAATAAAGAACTTTTATGAAGAAATTTATCATAAAGTATGACTGACATATAACCGCAATAGTATTTTCTCTTTGCATTTAAACCTCCTTTAAAGTTTAAAGTATATTTCTAATAAAATATTTATCATTACTACACATTTAAACTTTCACTTTCATCAACACAGATGAACAATCACAATCAACTGCTACTACGACATTAGATTGGACTTAGAAATGTTCAATATAATAAACGTTTTGATGGGTTTTATACGCAACGCTTTTAGATATTGAGATGATTTTTGGTATCTGACTCTACCTACATGTCCTACAGATAAAGTGTGAAATGTGTTCCGGTAAATTGATTTTTGTCGAAGTTATGGGCCTTGTACTTAAAAATTGTATTTGTATAAGAAACGTTTTTACGGAAGTTTTTTTACGCAACTCTCAGATATTGAGCTTGTTTTGATGCTCCCGTTAGAAAGGCATATAGCGGTCGGACTGGCATTTCATTTCCCAGAATTATTTTCAAAACGCCTAAATTGACCTGCTATTTGGTGTGTGAGTCTACTTACAGATGGAGTATGAGTTTCGATCCGGTCCATTGATTTTTGACGAATTTATGGGCCTTGGACTCGAACAAAGAAACCTACCGGTTCAAATAATGACGATTATCAATTATCAACTCTCATTTCTAACATTATTTGTTTTACGACCTCCTGTATCAGTTGCTTCCATTAGCTGCTTCTCTTTCCTTCGCCAATCAAAAGACGTGTTACATCAACCATCGATAGATGAAGCATTCAGGATCACAAGGGGATCAGGGATGTGTGTACAAAGCGATAAGAAAACATTGCCTAGGGGCTTATCTCCACTGGCGAGAGCTAATCCCCTTGTTTATCAGGGACAATAAATCACATCTGCTTTTATGTATTGAGGAAATGTGTACTGTGGGCCCTTTCATTAGAGAACAATGTGCAGTATGCCCATTATAAAAAAAGGTTATTAGCGCATCTATTTTTTGAAAAAAAATATGAGCTATTGTCATCACCTTTGCGTCGGCGTCTGCGTCGGCGTCCGGTTAAGTTTTGCGTTTAGGTCCACTTTTCTCAGAAAGTATCAATGCTATTGCATTCAAACTTGGTACACTTACTTACTATCATGAGGGGACTGGGCAGGCAAAGGTAGATAACTCTGACGTGCATTTTGACAGAATTATGTGGCCTTTTTATACTTAGAAAATTGAAAATTTTGGTTAAGTTTTGTGTTTAGGTCCATTTTATTCCTTAAGTATCAAAGCTATTGCCTCCATACTTGCAACACTTACTAACTATCATAAAGGGACTGTGCAGGCAAAGTTATATAACTCTTACTGGCATTTTGACAGAATTATGTGCCCTTTTAATACTTAGAAAATTGAAAATTTGGGTAAGTTTTGTGTTTAGGTCCACTATTCCTAAAGTATCAAAGCTATTGCTTTCATACTTGCAACACTTACTAACTAACTATCATAAGGGGACTTTGCAGGCAAAGTTATGTAACTCTGACTGGCATTTTGACGGAATTATGGGCCCTTTATACGTAGAAAATTGAAAATTTGGTTAAGTTTTGTGTTTTGGTCCACTTTTCCCCTAAAGTATCATAGATATTGCTTTTATACTTGGAACACTCACAAACTATCATAAGGGGACAGCAAAGGACAAGTTGCATAACTCCGGTTGTCATTTTTACAGAATTATGGCCCTTTTTTGACTTAGTTACTTTAAATATATGGTTACATTTTGTGTTTAGATCTACTTTACTTGTAAAGTATCACGGCTATTGCTTTCAAACGTCAAATACTTTCATGCTATCATGAGGGTACTGTACCTGGCAAGTTGAATTTTACCTTGACCTTTGAATGACCTTGACTATCAAGGTCAAATTATTAAATTTTGCTAAAATTGCTATAACTTCTTTATTTATGATTAGATTTGATTGATACTTTGACAAAACAACTCTTACCTGACATACCACAATAAACTCCACCCAAACCATCCCCCATGCCCCCCCGAATCCCCCCTCCCCCCAATTTTTTTAAAAGATCATCTAATAAATGACCACCACACCCTCTCACTATATTTTTTGAAACGGTTAAAAAACACAAATATTTGTTTTTATTATTTTATTTTTGAAATACCGTCAAGAATCCCCCCATCCCCCCAAAAAAGCAAAAAAAAAGCATTTTGTTTCATTTTTGGAAGATAATGTAATAAATGACCACACCCCCACACTATACACCCTCTCCACTCCACCCCTCCCTCATTTGTGATTGAAATTGAGATAGGTCCCTTCACCTTAAAAAAAGAAAAATAGATGAGTGGTCTGCACCCGCAAGGCGGTGCTCTTGTTTTTATAATAAAAGCACAACAAAGACAACTTCTGTAACTTAAATATATTTTCCTGTACTCAGGTCAAGACACATTTTGATCCACAACGATTGCTACAAAAGGTATTTTAACTGATCCTGGTCGGGTTTAAGGTACTGTATAAACAGTTTACTCAAATCGGACCTTAAATTTTATATTTTCAAGAAGGCCACCAACACCTATTAATGATAATAACTATTTAACTAACCACTCCAATTTAATGATTTTGGTGCCAATACCCAGATTTCAAGGGGCAAATAAAATTGTCAGACATAGTGTAAGTTTATTAATTTACACAGAAATTGAACATGGTATCCAAAATGGCCACCAACATACGTAGGACCATAAGTCAAGAACGTTTTACTCAAACGTGGAATTGCTATGTCAAACGCCATAGTTTGGTTGACAATTACCACTTTAATTGAAAAGCAGATATCACTTAGGAGTTGAATAATCAAGAAAACCCATTTATGACATTCAGCTGTCGACTATCACATGATACACAATCATCTGTGTCTAAACCATTTGTCTTAGAGCGTTAAATTGACTGTGTTGTCCGCATTCTCATAAGTACCGAAATCTTGGGAATTATTTGTATTGTCACAGTTTTCTGTTTGGCAAGGGCCACACACAGCAGTGAAGGAGATTTTTCCAAAGCGTCTTCAGATGCATCGAGAGGATTTATATCATATAGAACAGTTACAATCGATGATTTTTCAGTTCTTCAAGAGTAGCATTGTTTTGGGCCATGATTGGAATTAATTGGTCGTTGTCCTGTTTCAATCCCCATTCAGTCGGTTTCTTATTATTTGCCAACACCAACCATACCATGATTTAATAATGTACGTGTTGGCTATGGACTACTGCTGTATGTGATGTTGGGAGTAGCAGCCATTTTCTTTTTGAAGGTGTTATGACGAAGTGATTCTAAGGACCAATAGATCCACCATTAAGCATTTGCCAAGGTATGATATGTCCTCTTGAGACTTGTTGGGAAGGAGGAATGAATAGCAGAAGACTTCATGATCGGAACAGGTTTAACTTATTTCCGAACGACTGACTTTTCCCGATGCCGAAATGCTTGAAGTTGAATAACAAACTGAGTAAGTATGAACAAAGAACAATTCATTGCACACATCCGTCTCCTAAAAATTATATGAACAGGTAAATAGTAGACACTTTGTTTTCCTTCGACTGTTTGTTTACATCAGAGCGGAAGAAAATGGTTTTATTTTCCCTTTCGAATAACGCATCAGTAAGATGGGCAAATCTGTATCCTCGCCGCCAATCTTCTGGTGCTACCATGAGATCGTTTTACTTTTGCTTTTACAATATCAACATCTGCATTCCCTGGTGAAAGAATGACAACATTTCATTTTAGTCAGAGCTGTGCTTATCAGAGCAATCATGAATTCCTTGTTTTTTGCCACGAGACAAAAAGTCCTAGTTTTTGCATGAGCATTCAGTTTCTTTGTTGAAACTCACAAAAGGGTTCACGTTTTGTCCACGTTTCTGGTGTGTTGTCATTTATAAAAGGACTGTCTTTGTAGCTATCGAACACCGCTATCTCTTGCCCGTAGTGCCTTGCTGTGAACTCTGCATACGACTCTGCTAGTGCTTTATATGAGTCGCCCTTTTTCCATGGTAAACGATGACGCACAAAGCCATGTAACAAGCTGTTTCAGGAATACAGTTCATCACAGCCTCAATTGATGCGTCTGCAGCATGGTCTCTAATTGCATGAGCGATCGGAGGCTTCTCTGCTATACTTAGTATGTTCTTGGCTTCAAAGAGGGCATGGGGATGGCGGCTCAGTTTATACGGCAATGCGTCTTCAAAGGAAAGTTCTCCAAATGTTGACACCACCACGCTGGAACACAAGGGCAGGGCCAATAGCACGGTCAAAGGCGATATTAACAGCAAAGTTATTTCCAAGAGTTGTGGGTCTGTATTTTCTCTTGAATTATAAGCAAAGGCCGATTTTCCTATTATATCACCTATGATCCTGTTACCAACCACCTCAAATGCATGAACATATACATCTGACCCAGGCACTATCGGATTGACAATGATTCTAGGCTGTGTAGAGTGAGCATTTTCTACAGATCAGAAGCATCTCTTTTGATGCGCGCCTGAGTTGAGTTTTTGTGATGTGGACTTGTAGTATAGGTCAAGTATGTGAAATCCTGCATCGCACTGTAGTACACGGATGTCATAGGTGGAGACAGGGTCAAAATGTTTTGCATTTCCTAGGTTATCCCGAACGGGAGTTGGACCATTTGTTCTCTTTAGAGACTTAATCAATGTGTGCTCAATGACTAGATCACTGCTTGGCCAATATTTCTCCTATAAACAACGTTAAATCCATCAACGAATTTTTGTATATACTTCAGATTCCTCTAGCTTGCTCATTTGCTGCAGATTGTGGATATGTGGTCTTTCTAATTGTGTCGCTTGACATTTTGGAAATTTTGGACGCCATGTTGGATTTATGTGTAACATAATTAACTTACACTGTGTCTGATTATCTAAATATGTTCTCTGCCCCCAGAAACCTAGGTTTAGACAACAAAATCATCAAACGAGAATAAATAGTTACATAGTTATGATCATTAATAGGTTTGAGCAGCCATATTGAAAAAAACTTTCCGGAAGTTCTATTTCGGTAAACTTTTGTTGTTATAAAGATCCTTCTGCACTGCCAGAATCAGTTAAAATACCTTTTGGGGCAATGCTGTGGTGGTTGATAGGGTATTTGTCATATATTGACCCGGTTTCTGAGAAGAAAACGTCCAAGTTTGCCGATATCTGAAGCGCACATACTTATTCTAGTAACTGATAATTGCCCTGACTCATAGGTTGGGGGCGAGGGGCCCTAGAAAGGATAATATGACCAATAATACAAAAGTTATGTGGCAAGGGATCGAGATTGCTCTACTCGGATTTTAAGTCCAGCGCTCTACCAACTGAGATAACTTTTTAAACACAACCAAATATGCGGTTTTAATTTTACAACAGACGATACATTTTTATTATTATTTGTTTTACTCTTTTATATATTAATGCCACAAAAAATAATAAACCGAGTTCGAAAAAACGACGGTTACAGAAACCGTGCACAGGTATGGAGGGTATACGTGCATATGACTAAAGTTGGAATGCTGTGCATCATGTCAAAGTGGAACGAATGCATTTATAACAATGTTGGTGTAGGGTTAAGAACAATAGCATAAACATACAGAATATTTTGCTTCAGTGTGATCCCATTACGAAAGGTGAATGAAATGTAGTCAGTGTGAACTCTTGTTATAACGTATTGAATACAATTTCTCCGTCCACTAATATCATAAAATCACGCAAAAATCGTTTCTACAGGAAAAAGGACCGATCAAAATACAAATATTTACATTTAGATAGGTTTAATTATAACAATTTGGTGATATTCAAGATAACTGTATACTTAATAATAGATAGGTGCAATGGTCTATTCTCGCAACATAAATTTGATATGCTGGAAGACTTGTAAGTTATATTTCTTTTGACGCCTGAAAGAAACCAAAACAATGTCGGACATGGTGATGACTTACGTAGAGTAATACACGAAATAAGAGCCTATCAACAAATGCCGAGACTTTCTAAAGAAGTGCCAATGCTTGCGGCAAGATCGACGAACTGATGCACTAGTTGAAGCGCTACCGATGGGACATCATCGGACTAACTGAGTTAGGTGACTAGGTTTCGGAAAAGAACCAACAGACGAAGGAAGATTTCAAACATCGCGACGGGCCGGGTTACTTTCATTCTAATGAAGAAGTTAGTCAATAGCGGCATCAGTTACATATCAGTTTCGAGCAAGCTCATTTCCATCGAGACCTCAGTTCATCATCATCCATGTCTACGCACCAACAACAGACTACGAAGAAGAGGGGATTGAACAGTTATATGAAAAGTAAGCCAAGGTTCCGAGAAAATATATCCGTGACATTCGAATGGACCGCCGAAAAGATAAAACAGACGCAAAACAAGACTGAGGGATAATAGAAAGATGTGGAATGGAAAGACCAACGACAGAGAACTGAGACTTTTTGAGTTTGTCAGAAGCCACCAACCACCTTTGGCCAACGCCTAACCCGTCCATAACAGCTACCTTGCATGCTCCAAACGGTCAAGTACACTTCAAGATCAAGTTCTTTCTGGCGCCAAAACGGTTCAAAGCAGAATCGCCCAGGCGAATAAAGGATGGTTTTCTGGTGCAGACATCGGCAGAGACCACGACTTAGTTCTCACCACCATCAAGCTCAAGATAAAGAACATGCGCAGAACCAAGAACACTAGCATTAAACTTGACTCGGATGAAATGGAAAACCCATAGAGAGGCATTTCAAGCACAGAATTGTGGCAAGTGTGCAGCCCTGAACATCCAAGACAGTGACATCTACACCATCACCAACTACATCAAGGAAGCCATGCTTTCATCGACGGAAGAAGTTCGTGGGAAATAGAGGGAAGAAAACGCCATATGATCATTGACCAAACGAGGACAGCTGATGCACGATAAATATTCCCAGACACAGAACCAGAAAGTGAGGATTGAGTTGAAGCAGGAGATGTAAGAGGCCAAGTATGCGTAAATTTAGGAGCCACATTGACACAGAGATTACCATAGGCATCAGTAAGAAAACCTACATGACCCTCACGATGACCAGGCAGCACAAGGCCAGTGTTATATCAGATGCGGACGGGAACCTCCTGACCGAGAGTTCTGCATTCCGAAACAGATGGACCGAAAACTGCAGCGACCTTTATAACTTCGTGCTCCGACCAGACACCAAACTCCTTAAGAACAATCCCAGACCAGAAGCGGATGTCTAAAGTTCGTCCATTCTTAAGGCAGAGGTGGAGCAGATAGTTTGTTGTTTGAAGGCTGGGAAAGGAGTTGATAAAATCCATTCTGAGATTATTAAGCATGGATGAAGGAAACATCTGCAGAGTGGTAAAAGGTTGGATGAATGGATGGGAATGTAAAGTAAGGAGTTCTTTTCATGTTCTGATATGCAATAAAAAATTAAATTACACGTGAAACTGTGAAACATGACAAACTCCTCAAGCCTTTTTTCAAAATTCAAATGTATACTGTTCAAAAAAGATACCGTGTTGAACAATCATAAACAATCATGAATATAGAATCGCCTATAGATGAGGAGTTAAAACGAAAAAGGGAAGCGTCCAGTGTAAGTGAGCTAGATAGCAATATGAGTGCAACACCAAATGTAGAGAAACAGAAGAAAAAGAAATCAAAGCAAAAGCAAAGCGATAACAATAGGGGTGAGATGGCGAACACTTTTGAAGATAATCGTGATGTAATCACGCAAATGAAGAAAATCATCTTAAGGCTAGATAAACTCGATGAAAAGTTTAACACGTTTAACAAAAAACTTGAAAACGTTTTGGTGAAAGGCGGCTGGTCGCTACAAGAGGCAATAAAGGAAAGGCTCATGGAAATTAAGGAAGATCTTTTGAAGTCCGTCATTAAAAGCGTGGAAATCCTTGAGGGAAGGCTTTTCGAAAATGAACAGGAAGTAGAAAAGCTCAAAGTTCAGACAAAAACCCTGGACTCTGAATTAACAAACCAGAAAGATAAAATGACAAGGTACTTCAGGAACTGAAGAATGTCGATGCAAAATGGCAGAAATACGAAAATGAATGTGAACAAAACTTACGATCCAACAATATGAAAATCCGAGGAATCGCAGATACAAACCTTATAGAAACCTCACGAGAATCTGCGGAGAAAGTTATAAAAACGCTACGTGAAAACAACATATATTATCAGTCCATGGCAGATATCGACATTGCGCATCGACTTCCCAACAAGAACAACTAGAATAGAGACATTATTGAACGACTGAGAAGCCGGCAAACTAAGCGTGACATTATATCTAACAGAAAGAAACTGAAAGGGAGCAACGTGTACATAAACGATGACTTGACAAAATTAAATCTTCATGTGCTCATGTGTGTCAAAAAGAAGATGACAGATGCTTGGTATTCTAACGGGAAGATCCTATACAAGAACCACATGAACAAAACTGAAATGGTAAAATTTGAAGAATACGATCACTGGATGATTTTGCCATGGCCAAACAGCTCAACACGTAGAGCATAAATCACCCTGTTTCGTTGTAACTCTTTCCTTACCACAGTGTATTGCACTATTAATATTAGTCTCGCTTGAGTTACATTGTGTTTTGCCTCAGGCACTATGCGCACGTACTGTTTTGTTCTCTGTCAGTATGGTTGACTGTAAAATACCCCATGCATGACATTTTGTATCGTCGATAATTATATATAAAAAGACAAAATATAACTTGAATACATTTAAATTATTAAAATTAAACATATAATGGCACGCGGTATTATTTTTTCCAGTGTTTTTAAAATAGACTGTTTGCAATGCTATAATAAAACCAAAACTCATTGTATTGCACTAATATAATAGTCTCGCTTGAGTAACACTTTGTTTGCCTCACACACTATGCGCACGTACTATTTTGTAGTCTGTCAGTATGGTTGAGTGTAAAATACCCCATGTATGACTTTTTGTACCGTCGATAACATAAGAAAGACCAAAAATAATGTTTAAATATATTTAAATTATGAAAATTAAACCTATCATTGCACGCGGTATTATTTTCCAGAGTTTTTAAATAGACTGTTTGCAATGCTACTTCACTAAAACCAAAAGTCATTGAAAATATGTTATGGCAACATCACTGCTGTCAGGTAATAAAATAGATCTAATGATACGCTTAGGCTATGGCTAACGTCGTTGTGTGTTTTTGTTTGTCTTTGTAAGCATACCTTATCTTAATATGATAATGGCATGTCTAATCACTCACACACACATATATTCATTTGACAATTAAAAGTTTATGCAATATTTTGTAACAAATCATATCTAGGCATCTTTTTAATCATTGGAAGATTACTTGCATATGAAAACAGCCATATATATAGTATTTTTGGGCTGTTTTCTTTCTCAGAAAAATGCTATCTCTTAGCAACGAGAAATATATAATTTATAAATATATATATATATATATATATATATATATATATATATATATATATATATATATATATATATATACAATATAAATATGCATTAATCAATAAGACACTGTAGTCCAATCTTTTATATATTTGTTGCTGCTTTCCTTCTAAATAAAATGCTATTTCTAAGCAACGAGAAATGTAGAATTTATATATATATATATATATATATATATATACAACAATACTCAGTGTAGAGTCGTAAAAAGAGCGTAGTAGAAGCGCCGTAATAGTACAGGCAGCGCGGAAGCATCATGGATTGATCTTCATGGTCGTAGTAAAAGCGCAGTAAAAGCTCTGAGTAGCGTCGTAGTATGATCTTGAATGTCGCGGCAGTAAATGCAGTAAGCGTTTGACGTAGGGGCATCGTAGAACGGTCGAAATGAAGACCATAATTTTCCAAATTGCTCGATTAAGACTCCGATCGGCCTCGATCATTTTTTTTCCGATCGTGGCTTTCTCGGGATGATCGTCGTAAAGTCGCAGCTATGTGTGAACGGGGGGTTAATCAGCCCGATAACCAGGTAACCTAATATCCCAAAAGATATTAGGCTAGATGACCACGTGACCTCGAATATCCGTCAGTTGCTATCCGCGCATGCGCATGCATTTACTATTTTCTTTTAATAAAATATACTTTTTTCTATTAATAAAATACCAAATGCATGTTAAAAACAGTTTTTTTTTTATTATTTTTTAAGCAGCATAATTTAGTCTTTGTGTATTGAATTAATAACAAGTAACTCGATTTCTGTGTGTTTTAACCAGATGGAAGCTAGCCTAAGCGCTTTGCTTAACGTGACGTCACAATGTTTTTTTTTCGCGCGTGATGTTTACCATATTAAATATTTAAACACAAAATATTCGAAAACTAGATATTTTAGAAACATTTCAACGAATGTTGTTAATGTGACAAGATAAATAGAATAATAGGTTGGTGACGAAGATGGAGAATGGTTATCTGGCAAGTCGGAGGATATTCCATCCACTCTCCATCCACGTCATCAACCTATTATTCTCTATATCTATAGGTCATCTTAATTGTGGCTTACGTATAGTGCAAATTTACGTAATTTTGGATTCAATTTACAAAAGTGTTTGTGTCTTACAAACCTAAGTAAAAATCTTCTTCGCAATAAATCTTTTCAACAACCATAACAATTTTTTCTATGCATAGCAGATGTATAGTTATACATATACAAATAAGCACAGTAAACGTATTTGTGAATATATTATAGACTATTACCGTTGAAACGATCTCTTATGTTTCGCTTTTCGTAAGAGATGCTTCCTCAGAGGCCTTAATGCTGTCTTTGTGTTTGCTCTTTTTATGAAGGGAATTTCGATATAACGGAGAGTCTATATTTATATCAGTTACCAACATGAATGTTAAAATAAAACATAAACATACTTCAGCAAATTTGTATTTAAATAATATATTTGACATTACATGTATGGTTTTTAAGTCAAGCTCTTATTTCTCCTTTTTCAAAAGAGATGTGTTGTAATAGGCAATAGATCTGCTTGTTATATGTGTGTGTGTGTGTGTGTGTGTGTGTGTGTGTGTGTGTGTGTGTGTGTGTGTGTGTGTGTGTGTGTGTGTGTGTGTGTGTGTGTGTGTGTGTGTGTGTGTGTGTGTGTGTGTGTGTGTGTGTGTGTGTGTGTGTGTGTGTGTGTGTGTGTGTGTGTGTGTGTGTGTGTGTGTGTGTGTGTGTGTGTGTGTGTGTGTGTGTGTGTGTGTGTGTGTGTGTGTGTGTGTGTGTGTGTGCGTGCGTGCGTGCGTGCGTGCGTGCGTGCGTGCGTGCGTACGTGCGTGCGTGCGTGCGTGCGTGCGTGCGTGCGTGCGTGCGTGCGTGCGTGTGTGTGTGTGTGTGTGTGTGTGTGTGTGTGTGTGTGTGTGTGTGTGTTTGTGTGTGTGTGTGTGTGTGTGTGTGTGTGTGAGTTTGTAAAACCTACCAACCGGGGAAAATCGTATGAATACACACCAACAAACCGGGGAACACCTACCAACCGGGGAATTCCCCGGTTGGTTTTAGGCGAAAATCTCTAATCTACGTGTATGAAATACCAAACTGTCAATTTAAATTAGAAATCCAACGCCTTCCCCGATTAGCGGGTTTGTGGCATGCACAAAATATACACAAATATTGACCAAATTACAATCGAGTGTGTATCCAGGCTTATAACAGTTCCCCGGTTGCGCTGTTTAAAAATCATACACTCGGTATTTATATCATTTAGTGAAAGTAAGTTGGAAAAATGGAGTTTCGAGCGAACAAACGCATTAAACTAAGGTAAGCTTTTTAATTATGTTTACAACTTTCAATTGCTATTAAAAAGCGTTTTTATGTAAACTTTAAAGTAATACTGGAAGACGAATTCTAAAGATCGATTTATATTAATATCATTTGATTACAAAGCTTGTTTTACGGTACATATTTCACGAATATATTTTTTAAATAAACGTAAAACAATGTAGAGCTCTAGACAGTTTTTCGTTATATATATATAACGAAAACTGCCTAGAGCTCTACAGTGTTTTACGTTATATATATATATATAGTGGAGCTATCCTACTCACCCCGGCGTCGGCGTTAGCGTGAGCGTGAGCGTTGGAATGTTAAAGTTTGCGTACCACCTCAAATATTGTCTATGTCCCTTGACATATTGCTTTTATATTTAGCATACTTCTTTACCAACATGACCCCAATCTATAAACAAGAGCAGACAACTGTAACAAGCATTTTGTAAGAATTATGGCCCCTTTTCCCACTTAAAATATGCATATTATTGATAAATCTTTGTTAAAGTTTACGTACCACCGCAATTACTTTCTATGTCCCTTGACATATTGCTTTTATATTTTGCATACTTCTTTACCAACATAACCCCAATCGATAAACAAGAGCAGACAACTGTAACAAGCATTTTGTAAGAATCATGGCCCCTTTTCCACTTAGAATATGCATATTATTGATAAATCTTTATTAAAGTTGCGTACCACCTCAAATATTTTCTTTGTCCCTTGACATAAGGTTTCATATTTTGCATACTTCTTTACCAACATGACCCCAATCTATAAACAAGAGCAGACAACTGTAAAAAGCATTTTGTAAGAATTATGGCCCCTTTTTTCACTTAGAATATGCATACTATTGGTTATTCTATGTTAAAGTTTGCGTACCACCTTAAATATTTTCTTTGTCCCTTGACATATTGCATTCATATTTTGCATACTTCTTTACCAACATGACCCCAATCTATAAACAAGAGCAGACTACTGTAAACAACATTTTGTAAGAATTATGGCCCCTTTTTTCACTTAGAATATGCATATTATTAATAATTCTTTGTTAAAGTTTGCTTACCACCTCAAATATTTTAATTGTCCCTTGACATGCTGCTTTCATATTTTGCATACTTCTTGACCAACATGACCCCAACTTGAAATACAATCTTATTAGTTTGTTTTATATCTTTACAAATGTTCAATACATATGTTTTGTGGAAACCTGAACTCAGAATCGTCTATAATTAACCATTTCTTTAAAACATAAGCGATCAATATGTTTGGCTTAAACTTATTTATTACGACATAGTAACATATTCACAAGTAACATGGCATTGACATAGGATCCATATGTTTCAATTATGGTCCTCTTCCAGTTAGAATATGACTATAGTACCTTGACCTTATTGAATATGAACAATTTCCCCATGGTGGCTTACTTTATACTGTCAAGCACTTGAATAGTCGAGCGCGCTGTTTTCTGACAGCTCTTGTTGTTTTTCTCATCGACATTTCCATTTTAACATTTAGTAGCCAAAAGGGTCCAAGTCCCCTTGATCTCGCAAGAACGTACTGTCAGAATTACGTTGATCCACCAGGTTTTGAAGTAAAAACCGTCAATGATGTCATAGGTACAAATATTTTTGTATATGGTTATGTTTAAACACGTTTAGAAATAATAAAAGAACATCGTAGCCCCTTTCCATTAAAAAGAAGAAAACAAACATGGACTATTGGGTTACTTAATACTGGGCAGAAGTATGGAAGTAGCATAAAGATTTATTGATTATTTATGAATAAAACACTATTGGCGCCTATATCTAGCCTTCAATTATTTGACCAAAGTGATTATTAATATAAAATGTCTACAAATATAAATATTTCAGGCGAAGGAGTCTTTGCCACTTAGCCTTTTAAAAAAGGAGACTTTCTTCTCGAATACAAAGGGGATCTGATAACACGAGTAAAACATGCAATTAGAAAAGGAGTATGAACAGGAGGGTCAAGGCAGCTTCATTTACTTTTTTAAATACAGAGACAAATCTTGCTGGTAACTACAAATTAGCTTTACTTTGCACATCAAACGTTTAAATCACGCCATTAGAAGAAGAATAATCTTTAGTTTTTTCACCATAATAATTAAATTTGGCATGCGCGTTATTTTAGTTTAAAGCACCAGAAGTGTTTATTTAAATGTCTTATTCAGCATTGACGCTACCAACGATATATTCCACGAGGGTCGAATGATAAATGATGCCGAAAATGGAGACGCAAAACAAAATTGTGTAATGAAAATAGTTGAAGTCAACCAAACTCCCCATCTATGCACTTTCGCCGACAGAGACATTGCAATTGGCGAGGAACTCCGATATGATTATGGAGTACCAACACTTCCATGGAGAAAGGTACATTCTATTGTTAAGACGTCATCTGTGATGAATTTATCACTGATATTTATCACATTTTAAATTAGCTTTAAATGTCTTTTGAATTATTATTTTTATAAATATAGCCAATCAGTTTCATGATTGCATTCATGTTCATTCATGAGTTATTCTTTTTAAATACAGATATTCAAATATCTTTTTGCCGTGAATTAAAATGTTTAATCATTGAACGTCGTCAAGCTCTACTTTAATGCGGTCTGTCTGATAATGTGTATTTGTTATTTGAATTGTCAGAAATGCACGGAGCAAAAAAATGGGTATGTTTCACAGTGATTTGTTATTACTACACATGCATTGATACAAATGCGTTGTACTTAATGGTTTCATAACTAACGAACTTTCTAACACTGACTAGATTATGTGTAATACCAATTTTTATTGTTGTTTTGAATAGGCAACACAATGACTACTAGATCTACGGACAGCCAGGAACCAGGACAAACAACATCAATACACACGGAAGAAGTCAATGAGACGGTTTGTAATATTTCGCAAGGTCGAAGCTACTAAGGCGTATTTTCTGGTTGGTTTTGTCTTCAGTGAAATGGGCGTAATTTTACCTTACTAAGGCGTATTTTCTCGTTAAATACCTTTCAGCCGTGAATTAAAATGGTTTATCATTGAACGTCGTCAAGCTCTACTTGAAATGCGTTCTGTCTGATAATGTGTATTTTTTTTTGCATTTTCAGAAATGTACGGAACAAAAAAGGGTATGTTTCACAGTGATTTTGTTATTACTACACATTCTTAAAATCATATTATGAACATCATGAAATTATTGTAATTGTTGTACAAAGAATTAATGCCAATGTGTTGTACTAAATGGTTTCATGAATAACGAACATTTTAACCCTGAGTAAATTATGTGTTATACCATTTTTTATTGTTGTTTTGAATAGGCAACACAATGACTACTAGATCTACGGACAGCCAGGAACCAGGACAAACAACCCCCGTGCACACGGAAGAAGTCGATGAGACGGTTTGTAATATTTCACTATGTCGAAGCTACTAAGGGGTATTTTCTGGTTTGGTTTAGTCTTCAGTGAAATGGGCGTAATTTTGCCTTAAATTATATTGTGCCAATATTTATTCCGGGTGATGCTAATTAGTATTTGGGCTTAACATAACACGTACGTCGATGATCATTATATTAACATGTTATAGCACACGTTATGCGAATTTTAAAAGAATAAAATATTGTTTACCAGTTGTAGTGACTATGAACTACTTGTCTTTCAAAATCTTCATATACACAAAGAATTTAGAATTTACACTTGTCAATGAAACTGGTGAGCATGTGTATTAACCACTGTAGTCTATAAACATCGACTTCATCATAATCACAAAAACGTTAATCATCGCTTATCCAAGAAGTGTAATATCATTAATTTTAATTTTCAGTATAAGACTTATACGCTGCCAATTACTGTGTATGAAACTCTGAGACATTAGGAAATTTAACTTGCGTGTTACATATGGACATTGGTTGATATTTTATCTTAACAACAAAAAAACAATAGCGTCTACTCGATATTTTACTATACGATACATTCTGACATGGGTAAGAAAAGATAGTTCATTTTATACCCACCACCGCACAATACATACATGATTTACCGTGAACCACAGTCCGTTCACCAGTTCTTTTTTCTTCCAACACATTTGTCCAGAGAAGTACAATACCTTTCATTAAACCGTGCATACATTTTGTCTTATTAGTATCTGTAAAAAATATTCATTGTATACTTTTTCGAAATTTGATAACATGTTTGGAACAACCTGGTATATGTAATGACATGCTACGTCGGTGTATTCAGCCAATTTTTAAAAAAGTAATTGTTTGATTCATTAGGCAAAATAATGTTTCCAAATTTGTCGTGTGACATCTATGTCATTATCAGGTGCCGTAAGTACCTGGACGCTTTTGTCGTAATTTTGCTATGAAAAATTGTACTGAAGTATATATATTTAATATGAATATCTTACAAATGGCAGTTAGCGACGTCATATTGTGTTTTATTATCCATGTACAGAAAAGAGTACTTCAAATACCAGGAGAACATAACAAGCAGCCAACAATCAATGGAGTGAAAACGAAAAAGGAGCTGTTCACAGACACTTTGATCGTTTTTTGATAATGGGTAAATTACCAGAGAAAAAAGAAATACTTGCATGAATTGAAAGTGAGAATGACCTTCGCAACAGAAGTTGGAAAAATGTCAAAGACTTTTGCAGAAATTTTATTGAAACAAAAAAGCGACGGGGACTTTTAACTTAAAAAAATATTACACATATAATGCACGTTTAGGAGAATACGTTAAAGGATGAAGTTGCCACATTTTTTTGTGTTTTCTTGTTCTATATACTCTTTTCGAAAACGATATATGTGTGCTTATTGTATTTGAATGTTTTATTAATACGGTTCTGCCAAAAACGATATTTGTTCATAATCTTATCGCCGAACAAATTAGGATTGGTATATAGTTCGGCCAATGAGTGTTTCTTTGTACTTTCTATTACGAGTTTCTACGAGTTACTCACTATACAAGTTATTTTTTACCCTAAATTTGTTGAATATGAATGAATATAGCAAACATGATAACAAATCAATCTAGAAGGCTAAACGTTCAGAGAAGGCACACAAAAAATTCAGTCGGATAAAATTTACATTTTAAATAAAATAAAAAAACTACTGCTAAACTACTGCTATAATATGAAGAATACAAATGAATATTTTGTCAATTTTACAAAATTTGTTTTGAATGACAGGTGTCTGACTTGTAGTTGAGTACTTAATAGTTATTTTAAAGTAAACATTTACCAAAATGTAACTTATTGCGTAAATATCGCACTAGAATTGATTAAATAGTTGTTAAATATTACAATAATTTCCTACACAGATTTTTGTGCATTTGTTTTGCGTGTAGATATTCACATTAGCTATCAATTCACATATTTGCTTTGTGTATATAATTGGTATGTTTATATATATTTTCATATCAAAATTGCTTGATCTACAAAAATTCGCGAGGAGTTATGCATTTTTTCCCATGTTTTTATTGAAGTTTATAATTCAACGACGATGAAAATTACTAAGATGCCAGATTTAGTTATGTTTTTTTTCTCATTTATGGTTAAAGATCAATTAACATACCCATTTCCCAGACTAAGATATTGTTAAAACAATTTATCGCGTTTGCGACTGACCTCTTTTATGCATTCTAACACAAGCTATTTACTTGTTTTTTCGAATACTCTTCATATACACACACTTAGATTACCTAGAACACAACATATTTGAAACATATATTTATATGTGATGTGTAAATGCAGGCACAAAGCTAATAATTAATAATGTTTATACACTTTGCGATATGATGCTATACTGTCGGTTGTTTTAAGTGATTAGTCATTATGTTAACCATGTTATCTGCCATCTGAAATGTAATTAAGTGTTTTGACATGTATGCGAAATTGATCTTGTTCGATTTGGTTCTGTATATTCAGAATTGAGTCACACTGTTATAATTTTCCTGTTGGTACATATTATTTTTAAGTTGGCACCAACAAGGGTTTAACAATTGATCCACATGTGCACTCCCAGTAAGTATATATACTATAATGTAAGTGATTCAAAATAATATTAAACTACGTGTTTGATAAGTGTTTGCTTTGGTTCATATTTAATTATTAGTGTTTTTATATAATGATAATGCTGTCAAAGTCAGCGGTGATTATACGTGTATAACAACATTAATTATTACTTTTATATTGTTTTCAACAAATAACATATGGATGACACATCGGCATAATTTTTCAGTGCTTAAAATACACTCTTTCTATTATATTTTATGCAAAAATTAGGTACATAAGTTGGTTAACATTAAGGTAGTTTGAAAAAAATACGTGAATTCAAATCTTAAAAAAGGTGTTTGGTTTGCAAGGGAAAACAAAGCGATTGCCAGTGACTATTTTCCTTAAAATATAATCTGTTATTTCGACAGGTAGAATTAAATGTAAGTTCATTATTAACGTTAACCCGTTTTTGGCATTCTCTACTCAAACAAGTGCATACATACTGTATTTTTTAATACAGCACATGTGTAATGGTATCACAGTTGTAGAATTGGAATACATATATTATAACAATAACTACTGATCATTATTCAGATTGACCTACCGCCGTAGACTAAGTTACTGTCGCGTCAAAATGCATTGTTATCAAGTCGTTTTGCTAGTTTACTTAACTATTTAGTTTCTCAGGCCTCGCCACATTCGTTGTGAAACGTTCATGATTGTTTAAAGTTACAGATTTTATTATTTTTAAAAATGCAATAAATGTATTTAAAACAATTTAAGTGAAGTGGAAGTTGCCATGCGTGTGAATGAATTTTCTGATGTTTACCTGTTTCAGGGGATTAATTTAATTTAAATGCATGAGTTATTTTATAATCTCAGAGTAAGGACAAAGAAAATTTACACTACTCAATCTATATGCATATGGGCAGTTCTACTTTTAGGATAAAAAACTTCATAGTAGGTGAAAATCGTGAATGCTTTTTTCTGATGGAAAAAAGGAATTAAACAAATAAGCCGCCTCCCCTCTCCTTCATTCGGTTTGACAAATAGCGTGGCCTGAAAAAAATAACATTATTTTTTAGTTTTAAGAACGAATTGTATTCATTTGTTGATTAATTGCACCATGATTGTTATGGTATAATGCAGCACTTGCATGCTTGTAGTCGGCTTATAGCTAATGAAGTCATTAATGTATTGTTTGATTTGCGTTTTGTCTCTTATTCTTATTTTGATGTGAATAATATTTGAGTCAATCAAATAAGGCATTTTTGTATAACTTATATAAGGTCATATGATAAACATATTTAATTTAAATATTGTTTCATACATATTCTTTTCAATTTTTGTACTAACTTAAATATTATCCATGAACGTGCACGCCATTGTCCTATTAACAACGGTACCAAGATTACACACAATTACCCCTGTTGGTAAACGCAAATTCCCCGTTGGACATTATTGAAGCTCCACGGTGATAGCGCGCTTAAGTTCCTCTCTTGGTTAACACAATTCCCCTGTTGGCACACATTAAAGTTCAACGGTTGGTACGCACATAGCACCCCTGCTGGTATACACCGTTCCCCAGTTGGAACACATTGAAGTGCCACAGTTGGAACGCACTAAGTTCCCCTGTTGGTACACATTGAAGTTCCACAGTTGGTACGCACTTAGTACCCCTGTTGGTATACACCGTTCCCCAGTTGGCACACATCGCAGTTCCTCATTTGGTACGCACATAATTCCCCGGTGTGCATGTAAAATTTTCTTTGATTTATTACCCTATTTATCATAATTTTTATGTCAAAATCGTATTTTAGGTTCGAAACTTGTATGTTCTTTATCACTTTAAGCTTTCTAGAATATGTGGAAATGGTGGTCCCCGGTTGGTAGGTTTAGAACACATTTCCCCGGTTGGAAGGTTTTACAAGTATGTGTGTGTGTGTGTGTGTGTGTGTGTATATATATTATTTATATATATATATATATATATATATATATATATATATATATATATATATATATATATATACCTTGACTCATAACATCATAGGTAAACGTTTTACATAATTTTTTCTCGTCCTAGATATTTAAACAGTAAATCGGACAGATATTTCATTACTGTATTACACCCCATACCATTACCGTATACCTTTATCCATTTTTGCATCTCTTTGTTTAAATTGTTTGTTGTTTTTGTTTATTTTGTTCTTTTTCTGCTAGTGTCTTTTTTCTATGTATACCATTGTATATGCCACGATGAAATGTTTCCTATATTTTTACATACACATCACTTTTACATCGTACACCACAACATGGAAAACTTTCATTGACCTATGTCTCATAATAAAAAAACAACTGGACGCACACAAAGAAATATCATGTACACAACCATCTTTTCATATGAGTATTAAAGTTTTTTACTAAGAATGTAAAAGGGCTAAACAATAAAGACAAACGCATACACATCTTCAAATGGTTAGATGAAAAAATATAGTATATGCCTTTTACAAGAAAGTTACTTGACACATACTTTATCACAAACTATAAAAGATGAATGGGATGGAGACATCTATCTCAGTGGACAACAAACTAATAAACAAGGCATTGCCTTTCTAATGAATAATAAAAATATAGGGATCACAGTTGAAAACTTTAAAGAAATAATAACTGGTAGGCAAGCAAGTATAAATATAAAAATACACGAAACACTATTAACATTAATAAACGTTTACGGTCCTAACATCAATGAATCTATTTTTTACGAAATATTTTAACCCTTTATAATAAAAAACCAAGATAAAAACATTATAGTCGGAGGTGATTTCTATATTTGTCTTAACCCATTATTAGATAAAAGGAATGGAAACCTTTATATTCCCTCAAAAAAGAGAAACATTCTGAATAACATAATTGAAAACTTCAATTTGATAGACATCTGGCGTACAGTTAATCCGAATGAGAGCAAATTCACCTGGCACTCAAACACAAAACCAACATTATTTATTTCAGATTAGACTATTTTTTAATATCTGAGTCGCTCTGCAATATTATTGATACATGCAACATAAAACCAGGATTTATGACTGACCGCTCTCTAGTTGAACTTAAACTACACAAAATACAACCTCAAAAAGGCCCAGGATACTTTAAACTGTATCACAGCATCTTATTAGATACACAATACCCAACGCAATTGAAACAGGAAATAACCAATACAGTTCAAAATAACAAAGATGCAAACCCCAATACCTTATAGGAAATTATTAAAGGTAATATACGCATCACAACAATAAGATACACATCATTTAAACAAGAAGAAACAAAAAACATGAAATTGAAACCATCAAAATCATTGAAACACTTGAAAACCAATTGCATTAAACAAACACAAATGATACCACCGCCATTGAAGACGAATTGCTCCAAAAAAACAAACATTAAAGGGAATCTATCATACACTACTCAATGGAATTTGACTACGAGCACGTGCACAGCATGTAAAACACAATGAAAAAAATACAAAATACTTCGCAAAAATCGAAAAACGTAGAAGTGAACAAAAAAATGTACAAAAATTAGTAGTTAATGGCGAAGATATAACAAACAGAACTCAAATACTAGAAGAACAATGTTTATTTTTCGAAACCCTCTATAAACGAAAACATGTTGAAAATAACACCCTTTTTCAAAAAAACACATCATACTTTAAATCAAGAGGAAAAAGTACTGTTCGACTGATAACTTAATGAATATGAATGTGGATTACATGTAGCACTTAAAGAAATGTAAAATAACAAAAGTCCGGATCTGATGGCATCACAATCGAATTTTATAAAATATTCTGGAATGATATAAAAACACATTTGATTATTTCACTCAACTATTCATTTTGCAATGAAAACTTAACTACGTTACAAAAACAAGGTATAATATCACCCATTCCAAAACCTGGAAAGAACTTAGAATCCTCATCAAACTGGCGTCCGATTAGTTTACTGAACAATGATTATAAAATTGCAACTAAAAGTTTATCAAACAGAATTAAAAATATATTACCATCAAACATTTCAAGGTCTCAATCTGGTTTTATTAAAGGACGTTACATTGGTGAAAACGTACGTCTAATACAAGAATGCAAACATTATTTCAACCAACCAAACAATTCTGGTCTCATTTTCTTTGCAGACTTCGACTCACTAAACCATTCGTTTATGGTCTCTTGCTTAGAAAATTAGAATTTCGGTGAAAGTCTAATTAAATGGTTTAAACTATTTTATACCGATATTAACAGTATAATTATTAACAATGGCTTTTCTCAAACAGTTTAAACATCGAACGAGGAGTAAGACAAGGATGTCCACTTTCATCCTCGCTATTTATTATATGCATCGAGTATCTATCACACTATATCCAATCAAATAAACATATAAAGGGAATAACACTAGAACCTGACTTAGAAATTAAACAGTCCCTTTTTGCTGACGATGCAACTTATTTTTTAAAAGACAGTAGTGTAAACTACCTTACATGTAAGATACAATTGCTTATCTCTATGCGCTCAATTGTAGTTTGAGTTTGAGTCCAGCAACAAACTCTAAGCAAGACCGTTTAACGTTTTACATAATGCATCTTTATTCAGACAAGCATTAAACATTATATAATACAATAATATCTCTAAACTGTTAGAGTTTACTTAAACAGGATGGACGTTTGGTTAACAGTTGCTCTGCTTTAAGGTTGTCAATATCATAAAATAGTACTGATGAAATACTAAAAACGTTCGTTTTACTTATGTACCAGTAGTTAGTAGTTAATATAACAAACACATTCTGATTATTACTTTTAATTCGTGAAATGAAAATGTTTTATAAAGTATTACTGTTTGTTTCTTACTTTTTGAAAGGGTTTTCAATTGATCGAACAGTGATGTTTGTTGTTAGCAACTGTTGCCAAAACTGTGCGGAGAACCTCCTTATATACCATTCGGATGCTGCAGATTTTGCTTCAGCCGCCAAAGATTCAGCTGCAGCCAATCACAATCCTGAAGCATCCAGCACCATATATGGAAGTTATGCGGTTACATGTAAACAAGAATATACTTCTAGTTATAATAAATCGACAATCATCATAAATATCACATCTTAATCAAAGAATTAAGGCAATAAGTTTGATGACTTGAAACAGTAGACATTTTTAAATATGCATGTATAACAAAACAATGTTAAATGCTGCAACATGAAAAGTTAAGAAATTCTTACGCAGTCAGCGTCTCAAATAGTTCCCTGCAAACTATTATGTTTTAACAATTAATATAAATGAAGAGTTTGCAAGTTATAATAAATATCTTTTTTTATACAAATAGATAAGTGAATATTATAATTTTACAGCCTATTTTAAAGTCAAATGCATGCAATAACACTCCACCATATTCCTACGTATGACGTCATCAATATACATTGCTGCACGATTTCGACAGTGCAGGAATTTCGAATATGCTGGATTATTCTCACAATAAACAACATATAATGGACTAAACACAAGGTAAATACAAATATATAAATATATTAGATTTTGGAGAACATTATCTTGCCAAATGCAGTGCACTGTATAGACACAATGGGAACAACAGAAGTAATGTGCACCGATATTCGGATGAGGAATGAATTCGGATGATATTTACATGTAATACATTAAATAAACATTACCGTAGTGACTCATTCAATAATCTTTATAGAATCGCTAACCTTTTTTTGAATGGCATCGGGTCTTAAACTAAACAAAAGTAAATGCACTGTGCGGAGAGTAGGTAAATTTAAACAAAGTAATATTCATCTTAAAAACAATGAAAATGAAACAATTATAAAAAACATATTGCCTAAATTACAACAAGAAATATCTTTAAAAAAGATAAACGGCGTTGATAGTTCAATGAATGAGATCAAGGATAGCGAATGTCTTTTTTCTGTGCAGTTCTTAGCTGCATCACACGCAGTACGGGATGTTACGCGGAGTTTTCGCGGCTTATTTTACAATTATTACATATTGCTGGTCATAAACCTATAGCTACAAAACAGAAAACCAAAAGAAGAATGGAAGTGAAATTAAAACATACGAGTCAACCGGCCACACGAGAAGTATCCGTATTTATAGGCGCGTTCTTCGAACAAACCTGTTTTAGTGGTTTGTCGGGCATTGCTATTTGATTCGATTATTAACAGTATCGATAATCATCGCGCTCATGCTTAATACATTGGTCAATATGGTGGAATAATTATTGTTAAATTAATCAAAAATAATATTTATCAGTGTATTGTTGAAAACACATTAAGAATCTACATATTTCTGGTCTAAAGAAAATTCCAGGTCACCTAGTTCACTGATAGCGTATTTATTATAAAACTATTATTTTACTGGCCGCGAACTCCGGTGATGACCTGTATATAAACTCGGACATTCATACACTGGCCGCGAATTGACCCGAGTTGAAATGCAATGTATTAAAGTTAGGCCTCGCTTCCACTGCTCTTTATACTTTTACATGTTAACATGTTGACAAGAATATGGAAGTAAGTACTAAGTATGAGAACATAGCCTTTAAATATAAACGCGTTGCGCTGGTAATTCTCTGAAAATAAAAGATGCACGCACAAACTGTATTGATGTCGAGAATTCAGTGTAAAACTGTTCTATCTATTAAGCCTTTTCATCAGAAATAAAATTGTTTCATGCAGTAAAACAGTGTTACAAAGACGCGGATATGTTTCCAATGTTCTGGTGGAATTCTCAAATCAGCCAATGGAATAAATGAAGTGTATTCATTCGTACCTAGCCGCGGGAAATTTTATTTGAATTTTATTGGACACTTACAAAGGTCAGGAGAGGTGAAAAGCTGGCTTAATACAGCTTACGCCGAAAAATTTAAAACTTGTTTAAAATCATGGCAGCATTGTAAACTTACATTAATCGGGGAAAAAAACGTATTGAAAACGTTTCCACTCCCTAAATTAATTTATACGCTAATAGTTCTTCCAAACCCAACAAATGATATCATTGGAGATATAAAATCAGAAATATTTAATTTCATATGGGACGGTAAACCTGATGAAATTAAGCGAACTCAATTAATTCAATCGGTAGAATATGGAGGTATCAAACTAACAGATATAGATTCATTCCTGAATGCAATCAAATGCAGTTGGGTTAAAAGGTATTTAGATAATACCAACACGAGTAAATGGAAATTATTCTACTAAAAAATCCTTAAAACATATGGCGACTCTTTACTTTTTGAATGTAATATTGACATTAATATCTTATATGAAATTTCAACCCAAAACATATTTCTATCGAATGTTCTATCGGCATGGTGTAAAGTTACTCATAATTTAGAAATCAAAATAAACAGTAAAATCATTTTATAGAACAATAAAGACATACCTACTAACAATAAAACGTTTTTCTATAGACATTGGTTCGAACAAAACATAAAATATGTAGATCAATTGTACAACTACAGAATAAACGACTTCTATTCTTTCGATAACTTATGCTACATATTTGGAATACCTACAAGTAATTTCCTGATGTATTACATATTGATCAAAAGTATACCCATATATATTAAAGCTGTTATCAATATAAATAACACACCATGTACTCAAAAAACATTTGTAGAAAACATAATAGCAAAAAAACAACTAACAAAATATTTTACACACTTCAAATTAAAAACCCTACCAAAATATCTGTTTTCTACCCACATTATGCAACTCATCCTTATTCATAACAATTCTGTTCTTTTTCTCTTTTTTAAACACCTATCACAAACAACCAAAGAAAAAAAAACATATTAACCTTCTTTTTTTTAATCAAAAGGAAACCACAATGTCAAAAAGTATATATTAGCATATCTTGTATAACATGTTTGAAAAGTATTGCTGCTACACGGTATCACTTTGTTTAATGACCATATACATGTATACATTGTATGTATTATATTGAGTAAAAAAAACATCTGCAACAATAACGGCACTATGCCAGGGATTTTGGAGGAAAGAAGAGGCCAAAGACGTTGACCCAGTCTCTGGTCATCCACCTTTCGAAAAAGGGCCAATTCAAACTTTATAAAAACTACCGCAAAATCAGCCTTATAAGCCAATCAAGGACAGTGATGCAAATGCATAATCCTAAACCGATAGAAACGAAAGGCCGATAAACTACCTGTGGAGGAGTAGACTGGCTTCAATGCTGGAAAGGGCGTCTAAGAACATTTCTTTAACTGCAAATTCACCATTGAGAGACACCTGCAATACCAACGTGAGCTATTCCACAACTTCATCGACGTTATGAAAGCTTTCGACCACGAGTGGTATAAATATTAATGGCATGTTTGGAGACGGTTAAACAGTTAGGAAGGGCGGGTGCAAGTCATCCAATACCTCTACGGAAACGTCAGCAACGCAGTACTTCTCAGTGAACATATGGGTGATTTATTCATGGTATCAGTTGTCGTCCCTCTCCTTCGTTCTTTATAAGATACTGCTGGGTGTTTTCCTACACCTCCACACCTCCATCGGTGGCAGACCCATCAATAACTTGAGGTTTTCTGCTGACATTGACATCAAGGGTGGCACCAGACGTGAACTCCAAAACCTCACCATCAGACTCTTTCAAAGTGGTCACGGTAAATAGCACTGTGGTGAACTTGATCGGAATGTCAAAGGGTCGTTTCGACCGTTTTGCCCGATTGCAATCTACGCCCAAGAACACTACTAGAACAGCCTTTTGCGAGTCAAATATAAAAAATGTGCTATATCATTATCTGACCGTTTTCAGATTATTTAATCAAACTCCTTTTAGTACCGTTATTTTTCTTCTATGGATTTCATAAAATTCACATACACATTTTCGTTACATCGCTATGAGATATAACTTTTTTATTAACTGTTTATTTTCAGACATGGCATTTATAGCGATAATATTTATTGATATGTTAACATGGAAATACATATAACACTTAAATACTGTAAATACAAATTATAATACATTAAATAATGAATAATAAATGGTAAGCATGATGCGATGGTAATGAATCATGAATGAAAATGGTCGTATCTATGTTTGAACATTAAAGGACACAATCATATACAAGTAAAAACATATTAAGTAGAAATTTTAACATATTTTCCTTTTTTTCTGAAATTGTACAATACAGAATTATATTGCAATATTATCCCATGTATGCGTATGTTTATCAGTTTTACACTGCGATGATCACTTCGATTTTTAGTTTGTAAAAATTCCACAAATCTATCAAACATTGGTGGACATCGTTGATATTTGCATTTAAATTGAAATATCTTGCCAATATTTAATAAAATTTACACAGTTTGAGCAGTTCCTATTGTTAATAAAAATATAACAAAGTGAAACACATTCATAAGACAATTTGAAATCCGTAGAAATGCTATGTTGTGTTGCTATATATTTTTTAATCTTGGTGAAAAACAATTGAACACTTGCATAATTTCGAAACAAATGCATATTTGTTTCAACAGACATTGAACATAAAGCACAGAGACTAAATCTTACACTGCCATATTTATAAAGAGTTTCGTTGTTGGGAACAATATTCATCAGATAATGAACTGTTCCTGATGAACAATTGATTGTGATTTGAACATAATTAGTAAATAATGATTCCCAATTCAATTTCTTATTAAAAAGAATTTCCCAGTTTTGTTCTTGAGTGTTGTTTTTTATATTTGTATGCTCTATTTAGAGTCCTTTTTTAAATGTGCATATCTGTGTTGTCGATGTAATTTTATTAATTAGGTAACTGGGTGCCACGTTTGACATTTTGTCATAGTTCAATTTTTCTTTCTAGCATTTTGGAATACAGATAACTAACGTGTGATACTTTTAGAAATCAGAACCAGGCAAGTAATATAATTCTTGACGTTCTGTGAACGTTTGGTACTGTAGTTAAAATAATGTTCAATATAGGTCATGCCTCGAACGAAAAGTTTCGCGATTTGATAGAAATGTTTGCCTGAGCATAGTTATGCGATCTCAAACAAGTTATTTACCTACCTTTTTGGTGTTGCATTTATTGTTATGTCCACATGGTAAGTATTCTTCGAATCGACAATGTGAGTGTTTTCAAATGCATATATTTTTTTAATTCCGAAACGCATTGCTGAAGTGTACTGTTCATGTGACGTTAAAGCCGGCCGAGTTGATGTTGATATATTTTCCCATTTTTGTGATCTGTGGCAAAAAGTGACTATATGTCAAAATGTGATGGTATATATGTAAGATGTGCAAACAAATTGGTCAAAATCGGTCAAGAAATGCCCGTATCGGCATTCTGTCCATGGACAGAAATGACCTAAATTTAAATGCGCGCGGGTCACATGTAAAACCGCGTGCCCATTGCATCATTGTTTAAAACGCCATTATATCAGATATTATTTTACAAAAATGATGAAAAATGTTCTTTTATGACATATTGATAGTGTTACAGTGACTTGACTACGACCCCAACACTTGTGGTCTAGGTAGGCCTTAAACATTATCACAATCAGCTCGTAAACAACAGGTGTCGGGCGCGTGTCATATCGCAGATATGATCAGATTATAGCCGCATTAGTACAATAGACAAATATAGGAGTTTATCAACTAGCAACACGTATTTGTCTTTTTGTCCACACCAAACTCTTATATAATCGTTATGTTTGAATGTTTATTTCAATCGTGTACGATGATCCGTCCTTCACTTTACGCTATTTATCCAATTATTGGTACCGCGCCTCAGAGTTACCGAATACCTGATACCGAGAACCGTATTTACCTTGAGCGTCTGATCGACATAGAACTGGACTCGAAATTGCCGATTAACAATTCCCGATTTACAACGATTTTTAATAATGTGGATTATGTTCGGTAGCTGGGATATTTCAGTGGTCTAATGGTAGGGCGATGGCTTAGGGATCGAGAGGTCCCGGGTTCGAATTCCGCCCTGACCACTGGAATTTCCTTGAGCAAGAAATTTATCCCACATCTGCTCCTCTCCCCCCAGGTGTATAAATGGGTTCCTGTGAGGGAAATAAGCCAATGTGCCGTGGCTGCATCTGCATACAGCGCCAGAATATTAACGGACGACATATCACCCCGTGATCAGGGAAAAATGTAAACCCCCTCTGAACGCACATCTCGAGTATGAAACGGGAGCTATATAAATGTGGTATAAACAAATATTTCGATAGTTTTACTCTTGTAAAAATCGGCACTGAACGTTCGGTCAGACGAGAGCCGACCTAGCATGTCTACGAGTTCAAGAAGTGTTTTCTTGTAGTTTATGTTGGCAAATAGCCGTTCGTCGTCATTTTTCGTCACGAGGCAACCTTTCCAAACAAAATGGTACATAGTTTTCGCAAATGGCTGAAAAATGTTGATGTAGGTGATTTTCCTGTGTCAAGAGATACCTACTTTGTATATATATAAGTTTTATTTTGTCAAAATGATGAAAAATGTTGTTGTATGACATATTGATAGTGTTAAAGTGACTTGGCCACGCGCCCAACACCTGTGGCTATCCGTAGACATAATTCGTTTGTTGTTATTAAGTAGTTCCTCTTTGTTTTGAAACGCGCGGAAGTTGAAATCACGTGGAAAAAGCGTGCATACGTCACAGGTTAATAATAGTCTTGAGGATTCCGTTTTGTACATGATAAGGTTTCGTATTTTTGATGCTTTTGGCATTTTAGCACAATTTTTGCGAAAATCAGTATAATGTATCTGACGAATACTGATCAATTCTGGTCAGCTGAGAAAACAATATTGTTGTGAGAAATATCAACTCGAACGGCTTTTACAAATTCTTCCTGCAAATAAACTGTTGCCATGTAATTCATGTACATTTTCTGTCGTCATAAAAAGCATGCAAACAATTATACTTCATGTACAAAGTCACTCCCTCCTCATGGAAAGCGTGTGCTTTAAGATTTGATTGCTGAGTTAAAACTTAGCGCAGGAAACGTTGGGATCTTTACTTTTGGTTCGACATTCGTAGAGCATTTAAACATAATATTGCAAACATTTTTTTCTCAATTAAATCAAGTTGTTTATGCTGTATCTGCACTGCTAACATGAGATAGGTCAGTGTAGATCTGTGACAAGTGCAGTTATTGTATACACCTTTGTGTGGAAAGCGTGTATACGTCTGCCTGGGCACTGACGGATGAAAACATACTTGAGCAGAATAGATTGACACCTATCATCATATCAAATTCAAAGAGATGACGTTGTCAAGGATGGCACGCGCAATGATGTTAAACGGTTTATCGTTGATGTTAAAAAAGTCCGGTTATTTTATGTCGCACTATACAAGCGTGAATGTGATATACGATAAAGGAGCGAAAATCTTGACCAAATTTGGATTTAGTTGTGAGGCAATCCATTTCTCTAACACACGTCTTTTATAAGCGCCTACACTTCAATAGCTGAGTGGCGCTTTAGTGATTATATTGCTCGTTAGCAGAATGCAAATTACAGTCGGATCACAGCTTGAAGCGCTTGTGAAAATTCAAGCGTTGTATAACCATTTTTAGAAAATCATGCGTCGCGACAACACTGCTTTTGCACAAGCGGTGCCGCCTGTGGAAAACCTGATATACGATCTATATGAGCCTATCTCAGCAAAAACGGGGCTTAATGGATATAATTGATATGTTGTCCCCGATTAGCCTGTGCAGGCTATATAGGAACGCAACTTACGGCTTCTATGTTATTTTTCGTTCAAAGAAAGTCTTTTTTGAGCGAAGTTAATATTATGCGGAAAGTGTCATGTCTGATTACCCTGTGCGGATAAATTAGTATGGGAAGACACTTTACGCACATGAATTAAGCAATAAAAAGGCTCAAATTAAGGGTTTTTTCAAACCTAGTCATACATTGTATGTAATACCATTGTATTGCTCGTTATACATGCCATACAAGATGAGAACGGAGCCAGAGAAGTTGCTTCTAAAACTCTTTGTCTTATCCATATAGTGTCTCCAGTTTATGAATTATTCGTGTTAAACATTTAATCTCATCTTTAAAACGATCGACGTCAAGCTGGTATGAAATTGTATTATCATTATCTCAACTGTCTGTGCATGCTTTAATAAACAGTGTAACTTATGGTTTCCATTTCAAGGATTTTTATCAATTCATAGATATTCGAGTATATGATTGTTTTGTATTGAAGAAAATAACAAACTCAAGACGGTAGTTATTGTATTGTAATTAAATGAAAACGATCAAACACATACAACTGGAAAATCTAATACTAACGTATATACACAATATGTTCATATGTGCAAAACACTGTACATGTACATATATCTCGTCGTAAATACGTTATTTTATGCATGTTAGCGTTATAAAACACGATCATAGAGGCATATAGATCTTGTCGTAAATACGTTATTGTATGCATGTTAGCGTCATGAAACAAGATAATAGAAGTAACCTTTTGTTTACTAAGTTGTACAATTTGTTTTCTTAAGCTCTAGCCACACGTATTTATAGGACACGGTGTGTTGTTGTTGTTTTCGATTTTTCCTTACTGTAGTCGTAATCAATAAATTCACAAATGTATCCAGCATTGATTTTGCGCGGGCGTAGTTTAATCACTCGTCGATTCTATGTAAAGGTTCTAATGCAAATGTTTGCTTACGCACATAGGCTTCAACTTTTATCAACGGGTATTATTCCAAACTTGTGTTGTCAGGACTAGGCAACGACTGCGAGTCTATGCTAAAATTGAACCTCGTTCTTGGTAAAACTGGACTTAATGCATGTGCGTTAAGTGCGTTTTCTGATTAGGCTTGGCACTACGCACAGGCTAATTAGGGACGACACTTTCCGCCTAAACTAGATTTTCGTTAAGAATAGACTTTCAATGTTCCATTAAAACTGAAAGTGTCGTCCCTTATAAGCCTGTGCGGACGACATTTTACGCACATGCACGAGGCTTAGTTTTCTCAGAACGAGGCTCTATAAAATGACATTGGCTTTCGTGAAGCGCAACGATCTTAGATTGGTGCGTGGTTGCGCGGTACAAACCTATTTAACATACTAGAATGATATATATGTATAGCAGCTTTTTACAAAAGAAAACTTTTATTAAAACCATTAACTATTACGAAATATCACTAAATGTTAATACAGAGATAATTTAATGAGATGATATTAACAATTGTTGAAACATTACTAAATGAGATGATATTAACAATTGTAGAAACATTTCTTAACTAAACGGAAAATAATTATGATTGGATAAAACATTTGTGCAGCTGAAATTTCGAACTTTTAACCAATACCAAATATTGATTTAGAAATGATTTTAGAGCACTGAATTAAGCGAAAAAAGAAGAGCCCTATAGACATTAAATGACTTAACCAATTTACATAGAGTGACATAAGTACGTACCAAATTTAAATGTTGACACCAACACTTGATTAAATATGATACATAACGTTTTCAAGAAAAATGTACGCGTTTAATAAAACGTGATTAAATAACAAGTGCTTTATTATGGCAACTCTTACATCAGTTCAACATCACTTATGTCTGTTTTCTTTTCCCAATAACGATGCAATCAGGAACAAGGCGACATGTTCAAAATAGAACGAAATCGTTTTCGTCATCACCTACGACGCGCGCAACCGGATATGACGTGGACTCGTGCTCATGAAGATCGTGTACGCTATGGTGATTGGACAGGCCTTCTAATATTTCACTAGGTAGGAAAATCTCATTCTTGGCATTCTCAGCGTTTCTGAAACGAGACAGAGACGCGAGTTGATATTGTTTTATTTATTTTTAAGCGGTGTTCACTATTTGCTTTGTTTTATCTACTTAAGTATGAATTAGACGCAGATGATCGAGTTGAAACCATGTTGTTGTTTTTAGCTGCTTCAGACGTTTATTTAATTTAAACATTCCGCTTTGAGGGTATGTTTCGTTTAAAGACAGAATTTTCTTGCAAAAATCCTGTTTAGGCGGGAAATGAGCGGCACTTTACACATATGCATATATTCAATATTAATGCATTTACTCCAGGTTTCACGGAACGATGCTCTATCTTTTAAGGCTACATGTTGTTTTTTATTAACTCTGATAAATGTGTACGCTTAATGTTTGTTTGAGTTCAGCTTTCTGTTTGCAAATGTCTTCATATTATGTGAATATCAAACACTCGAGGCATAAAGCAGTAAAGTTTTTAAAAGACAAATACCAACTTTTATATAAAAAAAATATAGATCCATTTCGTAGATAAGCATATAAATATTTCCATTAACGCTGTGTTCTTACTTGATCCTAAATGCTAATGAAATGCTAGTAAAATTTTCTTCAACTTGTTTAACAGTTCGTCTTTTCGTTATTCCTACACCTGTTAAAGCTAAAACTGCCCTGTTATCTTCCATATATGATTCATTTTCGAACTATTATGAACGCTGGTCCTTTCACGCCGGCCACAATGGTATAACCAGATCTAGATTTTAATGTTTAAAAAAAGTTATAATATGTGATCGTGCTGGATTGAGTTTCTAGTTACAGATGAAACCTAATAAAGAAAATTAGTATCTTTACTAGTTTTCAATTCAGGTAGCATTTATACATTTATTTATTCATTTTTCTACGTGTATACACGTATACATTTATTTAAAAATCGAATAAGTCAGGTTCATTACTGTATCAATGAAACAACACTACAAATAAAACACAAACACGACAAAATAAAGCTACAACGCAAAATCTAATACATGTAAACACGTATGCAAAAATATGAGCCTATCTCTGTAAATGAAAATTATGATGGTCTACTGGAAAAATGAAATTTCTTTTTTTCTCTTAACCATACCACCCAGTGCTGCGAAAGAGGAATAAAACTTAATAGTTTAGTATATAGCAAATTAAACATGTTGTTGATAACTTATTTATAAACGTCAGATTATACACATGCATGCAAACAGTGTCCAACTAATGCATATGCATAATACTAAAGTGATTCATACGCGTGTCATGCATCGCTTAAACCAGAGGAAAATGTATATCTAAATTATAACGTGCTACTGTACGTCAAGCGTCGGTATAAATCAAAACGAAAATTTTCATTTCCTTAACCCCTAACTTAATTTTAAAAATATATATTCAAATCAAGATTTAAAAACATTTAAGTTTTTTCTCAACGCGATTTCTAAATTACAGTACAGCATGTGCTTTGAATGCATTTTCTTCTTAAAACAGAACAAAATCTTTCTCGTCATCTCCGTCTAGATTATAGTTTGGGTTGGGAAGGCTGGTCGAGTTTTGGCTGTGGAGGTCGCGTGCGGACACTTGCGGTGTGTAAACCTTGTGCGAAAGACGCTCGAGAATGTCTTCCGGTATGTGGATCTCGCTCTTCGCGTCCTCAGCGCGCCTGTAAGCACGCATCAGTGATATCGTCATTATGTGATATATAATACATACAACCTGGTGAGGTTATTTTGTAACATCTCTTTCATAAAACATGATAACGTCATTATGTCACAAAGATAACCAGTGATGACGTCTTTATGTGGCATAGCATACATTCCAGGCGCCAGTGATGACATCATTATGCGACATAGCCATATAGAGACAACCAACCCCAACCGCGGCATTTATAATGACTAGGACGTCTATTAATAGAAAATCATACAACCTGATGCTATGATTGCATAGGTAGGCGACTACTCAGTAAAATATGACACGTTTTATTTGATTCAAGTTCAGTATTTACTATAACGTTCTAGCTGTACGTCGCCAAAAAGAGTCAAACTATTAACAAGAATGTTGTCCCAAATGTAAAACATGAGATCACCATGGGGTAGGATATGGTGTCCGCCTAGAGATATGGTGGTCACGGTTTTGAACCCCATTGGAGCGTTCCTTCATATCCACAAATACACCAAGTACTGGTTATAGTCCCAGGAAACGGACTCGAGAGCGTTTCAATAGGCCTAAGGCTTTTGATGCAATCCAGCTTAAATAAATAGGGTTAAACCAACAGTAGAACTGCCGGTCAAAGATGATTGGGTACGAGTCTTCTTGGACCCCTGCCCTATTTGTGAGACTTTACGAAGACAAGATTATGTGTATTATCAAATTTTTAACATCGAATATTGTGCAAACTTTTTTCGACCCTCAGTTATGTGCTCAATAAATTATTCTGTACAGTTCTTCTGATAGTACAATTAACGTGTATGTATAACAAGTACATTTGTTCAGGTTTTACAACATTCTTGACTCTCTGTAAATAGAAAATATAAGCGGATTTCACACAATTTCAGGTATAAAAAATATGTAAATAATATGCTGGCAAGTTTATTTTAACAGCTGTCTTAAATGAAAAAGGCAACTTAAGTGCCTCACAGTTTGTGTTATGCATTAAACTTGTATTGTAATTGTGCAAGCCATAAAACAAAAAATGCGCCATTCTATTGGCAGTTAATATTCAGGCAGCCAATAATTTATCGCATATCCATCATAGACAGTAAAGCAGAAAAAATATGTCATGTCGTGCGATTGGATAAACCAATTTTGTTTAAAAACAACAACAGAATAATATGTTTCATCATAATACTGTTACGCTCCGTTAGTGCGCTCCTTATCAATGGTGGTTAATGTTTAACTCAAAGTCCGATTCAACTTCAAACAACTTTTATTCAGTTTCCACGAATAATTCAACAAAATGTTATATTTCCAACAACAAAATGACATGCAACCTTAATTAAGGTTTTACAGTACTTTCAATCTTGCGACGGTAAACTGAGCGTCACACTGTGATATTTTTGACAATGAAAATTACACTCGTAAACGGGACTTCGTCGAATTTAAGGAACAATGACAATTGCCAACGATCATAACCAAAATAGATTGAATACTTTAACGGATGCTCAAGTTTAATGAAATATGTTAAATGTTCGCTTTATTATCTGCTTACAAAGGTATTACTGTTACTATAAGTTACTTAAATTACTCACGAAAAGAAAAAGTACTTTTTAAGAAAAAAATTGGCGTGGATGTTGCCTGCCTTAAGGTTTTGACTAGAATGAATCTTGTGACCAAAATTTGGTCACTTTATATAGCCGCGGCGTTCCACTTGTGACCAGAAATTTGTCACTGTGACCAGAAGTTGGTCACTGTGACCAAATATTGGTCACAGTGTGACCAAAAACGGGTCACAATAACTGCCGTGACCAATTATGGAACGCTCGCACGCTTAACACTTATAAATAATAAAATAGACTTTAAATGACAAAACAATTTAAAACAGACTATATGAACTAAATAATGACCTTACGTCTGCTAAAAATAGTGCAGCTTTCTTACCTAAAGCTTAAATATAGCGCCGGTGAGATTTATGTTTACACCGTTGTGTGTTGCTATGCAAAAATTACCCACAAGTCGACATTCCAAGATGGCGGACAGTGGAAAAATCACATGCCGATTTCTACTGAACATTACAAATAACAATACAAATAATGAAGATATTCGTATAACATGCATGGATTAGCAAAATATGTGTACTCAACTTTCACGGAGAGTTATTTTAAGCTATAAACATTCAGTGTTAAACATAGATAATCGAAGTAAAAGTGTGTTTACGAGCGGACCGTTTTCAAGTCAACTTTACAAGAAAGAACAGTGGCAGGATTCTTGGTCAAAAATGGTAAATTACAAACATGGTTTGATTTATATGTTAGTGGGTCTGTGTATTATCAGATTCATATGCATATTCTACTTATTATGTTTGTAAAAACACCAGACCAACCGAATGTCACTGTACACACAAGTATTTAAAAGGTAAACATTTTTGTACTTAAAAACCAGCTCACTACATTACCCCCCACAAATTTTGGCTAAACTCCCGTAGCCAACATATCACTTTAATTAAATTCCACTAAAATGTCAGGTTCCTGAATATCCATGTATAACTGTCAATAACGAGCTTTCGTAGAATTAATGTTATAAGATAACCGTTCAAATTTAAAGAAGGCATCCTAATTAATTTAATTCTAGAAAATTCAACAAAGCGCACTGTTTTAATAATTTTCTTGCATTAATAGCACTGCGATTCTGTTAAATACACACAATATTTTAGTGAACAAAAATATTAGTTAACTGATAGTGGGATGTTTACTTGAAGTCAAGTATTTGTCATCAATGCGCTCCCATAGACTGTTTTAATTGTTTAATATGTTCTGTACACCATGACTTTTAAATCTGTTCAGTGCGACTGTGTAGTTGCAACTCCCTGTAAGGTTCCCTAGAACATCTAAAACGAAAGGTCCTTTTTGACTGGATCGCCTACTGGTTGCCCTAGAGGTTCCACGTTCTCTGACGCTGATCTCTCATACAGCAGTAGTGGATGGTCTGGTGGCTCCGTCATTACAACATCATCTATAGCCTCATTCGCCCTCCTCGCCGCAACTTCCAATGTATCACGTACCGTTGACTTTACCGCGTCGTTATGATTGCCGCTTGTCTCGCCCCTAACACTTTGTTTGCATTCGTAATCTCGCCAAATATGCGAACAGGCTTTTGTTCCCCTCAAGGGACGACCGCTACAACACACCCCAGATGTGTGTCTCATCTTCGTAGCTTCCGTCATCTTCACTCGTCGCTGGGTATCCCTCGACTCGATCGCAGTGCATCCAGCACTCTGCTCACTACTGTCCTTGTTCAAAATGCAAGCTTCATCAGAAACTGTGTTTTGTCCACATGGTTAAGCTGCCTTTTCTATTACATTTACTCTTTTGGCTGATTCACACTTCATGCCTGGTATCTCAAAGCCATTCAACACCATAACGTTCCGGCTAAACAAAATGCCCACTAACTCATCACCTAGTACATCATAACCAATCAACGCGTCATCCTTAATATCTGCCACAACCGCCTCACGCTCCAACGTGATTGGTCCTATCCTGAGTTTAAACAAGCCCGTACCTAATTCCGTTATAGGTAACCCATTGGCTCCCATTAAACTCACAGACCTATTTAAGGCTGGTTTCTCCTGCATGCTCATCTTGTTATAAATATTCTGGGATACCACGGATATTGTCGCCCCTGTGTCCACAGTAAACGCAACTGGTATGTCCCCGACATACCCCTCGACATAAAGCCCCTGGCTACGCCGACTTACATAGGACACCCCTTTGGCGAAATGTACTTCTCGGTTTTCATCAGTGATTCGCGCTTTAGGTGGATTTTGATATTCTGTTGATAATGATTCAGTGTTCGTATGGCCTTCAGATTTATTTTCTAATTGGACCACTCTTTGGCCGCAAGAGTCGGTCCTTGCACATTTAAATGGTGATCTGATGCGACAATGAGGTTTTCTGAGCTGCCATCTGGTGTACCTGGACATTCCCTTGCATAATGCCCCTGCTTATGGCATCGGAAACATTCTACGTTTTGCTCTTCCGTTACCCGACCATCTACTGGACCCATTCTGTCGCTCTAACTTTTCAATTCTGCTCAGCAGCTCCTTGATATCATTGTTATTTGTTTCATCGGTTTCAGCTTCCATCTGCTTTCTCGCCCACTCACTCGATCCTTTAGGTGTCCATGTCACAGTCCTTTTCGCTGCTGCACCCTCTCCTTCAGCATCTCGAGACGACCGGAAGTCGCGATCACCTGAATAGCTTGGAGTTACTCTCCGAGCATTGTGTTTGTCCCTTCGTTCACCCCTACCGGACTTCCGTATCTGGATGTAATTCACGGCGTAATAGACCGCCTCGTCAATGTTCCTTGGGTCCTTATTGAACTCAATTTCAAATTTAAGCTCATCATCACTAAGGCCGTCGAGAAACCTTCTTACTAAGTCTTCGTCCCTGGTGCGCCGGTCTCTGTTACTGTGCGCCTTGTCATAGAGACGCTTGAGCTCAGCCGCATACTCCTCTAAACTTTCACCATGTCGCTGGGACCTTCTGCTGAACTTAGCAGCGAACGCACCCGGTTTCTCAATCACCCTGAACCGGCTATTAATTTCATCAATTAGCTCGTGGTAATTGTTGATGATACGCGGCGACAGCTGCGTAAACACAAATTGGGCTGCAGCACCTTCTAATCTAGGAAGCAGTTGGTTAAGCCTCTCGTCTTCGCTCCAGTGGTACCTGCTCGCAATAATTTCGAATTGGGCAATCCAGGTAGCCCACTTTTCCTTTCCAGAGTAAGTCGGCAGTTTTACCGGAAGCGGTTTAGCGACAAGTGGAGTGACGTACCTAACCCCATGTGGTTCAATGTCGTTCAAATACCGCACTTCCGGACCGTAGCTCGAACTGTCCCTTGGTTGACCAGCCTGTCTGCGATCGTAGTTTAACATATCCTCGTCCCGGTCACGCCGTTCACTGTCATATCGATGGACAAACGTACACCTTTCTTCTTCTCCGGTGCCATCCTGGTACATTGGCATACTGTAACGTCTGTGGGAGGTTATGTTTTCCTGAACCTGTCGACTCCCGTCTCTGTATTCTCTCCTTTGCAGAGGCCCTACTACCCCGTTCCGCGTACATGTAGCCGATCGGGACTCAACCGCGCTTGCCCCGGTGCTCGCATCCTTGTTATAATTTGTGTCCATGCGACTAGCGGTACTGAATGTTTGACGATCTTGTTTCAATTTATTCAACTCAATAATAACATCTTTGAGAACAGTTGCAAAACTCGCCAACTGCGTTTGGATCCCCGAAGCCTCGCTCGATTGGTCCCCGTCGGCGGTGCTATCCGCGTCGTCGTCCCATTCCCTTTCGTGGCTTGCCCGTAGGTCGCTGTCTTCCCCTCTCATTTTCGATCCGTCGTTGAAAACTTATTTCACTATCAACTCGATTTGGGGAAAGCATGTTTAGAAATGTTTATTACTTTTCTCGCTTAATATTATTTTTAGTTGATATTTGTTTGGAAATACATTCTATTTTATTTATTTAATGTGCATGTCAACTCTAGTGTAGTTTATTATTTATTTTCTGTTAGATATGCTAAATATCTCGTTTATAAATAATTCGGTAGCGTAAATATCAAGCGTTAGTTTATTGCGGTTTTAGTTTACATTAACACCAAATGTTTATTCTGCGTATTGTTCATTTCACTAGACCAGCATATAACAGCTGATCCCTGCGCTGCCACCATAAATTATGTTACGCTCCGTTAGTGCGCTCCTTATCAATGGTGGTTAATGTTTAACTCAAAGTCCGATTCAACTACAAACAACTTTTATTCAGTTTCCACGAATAATTCAACAAAATGTTATATTTCCAACAACAAAATGACATGCAACCTTAATTAAGGTTTTACAGTACTTTCAATCTTGCGACGGTAAACTGAGCGTCACACTGTGATATTTTTGACAATGAAAATTACACTCGTAAACGGGACTTCGTCGAATTTAAGGAACAATGACACTTGCCAACGATCATAACCAAAATAGATTGAATACTTTAACGGATGCTCAAGTTTAATGAAATATGTTAAATGTTCGCTTTATTATCTGCTTACAAAGGTATTACTGTTACTATAAGTTACTTAAATTACTCACGAAAAGAAAAAGTACTTTTTAAGAAAAAAATTGGCGTGGATGTTGCCTGCCTTAAGGTTTTGACTAGAATGAATCTTGTGACCAAAATTTGGTCACTTTATATAGCCGCGGCGTTCCACTTGTGACCAGAAATTGGTCACTGTGACCAGAAGTTGGTCACTGTGACCAAATATTGGTCACAGTGTGACCAAAAACGGGTCACAATAACTGCCGTGACCAATTATGGAACGCTCGCACGCTTAACACTTATCAATAATAAAATAGACTTTAAATGACAAAACAATTTAAAACAGACTATATGAACTAAATAATGACCTTACGTCTGCTAAAAATAGTGCAGCTTTCTTACCTAAAGCTTAAATATAGCGCCGGTGAGATTTATGTTTACACCGCTGTGTGTTGCTATGCAAAAATTACCCACAAGTCGACATTCCAAGATGGCGGACAGTGGAAAAATCACATGCCGATTTCTACTGAACATTACAAATAACAATACAAATAATGAAGATATTCGTATAACATGCATGGATTAGCAAAATATGTGTACTCAACTTTCACGGAGAGTTATTTTAAGCTATAAACATTCAGTGTTAAACATAGATAATCGAAGTAAAAGTGTGTTTACGAGCGGACCGTTTTCAAGTCAACTTTACAAGAAAGAACAGTGGCAGGATTCTTGGTCAAAAATGGTAAATTACAAACATGGTTTGATTTATATGTTAGTGGGTCTGTGTATTATCAGATTCATATGCATATTCTACTTATTATGTTTGTAAAAACACCAGACCAACCGAATGTCACTGTACACACAAGTATTTAAAAGGTAAACATTTTTGTACTTAAAAACCAGCTCACTACATTACCCCCCACAAATTTTGGCTAAACTCCCGTAGCCAACATATCACTTTAATTAAATTCCACTAAAATGTCAGGTTCCTGAATATCCATGTATAACTGTCAATAACGAGCTTTCGTAGAATTAATGTTATAAGATAACCGTTCAAATTTAAAGAAGGCATCCTAATTAATTTAATACTAGAAAATTCAACAAAGCGCACTGTTTTAATAATTTTCTTGCATTAATAGCACTGCGATTCTGTTAAATACACACAATATTTTAGTGAACAAAAATATAAGTTAACTGATAGTGGGATGTTTACTTGAAGTCAAGTATTTGTCATCAATGCGCTCCCATAGACTGTTTTAATTGTTTAATATGTTCTGTACACCATGACATTTAAATCTGTTCAGTGCGACTGTGTAGTTGCAACTCCCTGTAAGGTTCCCTAGAACATCTTAAACGAAAGGTCCTTTTTGACTGGATCGCCTACTGGTTGCCCTAGAGGTTCCACGTTCTCTGACGCTGATCTCTCATACAGCAGTAGTGGATGGTCTGGTGGTTCCGTCATTACAACATCATCTATAGCCTCATTCGCCCTCCTCGCCGCAACTTCCAATGTATCACGTACCGTTGACTTTACCGCGTCGTTATGATTGCCGCTTGCCTCGCCCCTAACACTTTGTTTGCATTCGTAATCTCGCCAAATATGCGAACAGGCTTTTGTTCCCCTCAAGGGACGACCGCTACAACACACCCCAGATGTGTGTCTCATCTTCGTAGCTTCCGTCATCTTCACTCGTCGCTGGGTATCCCTCGACTCGATCGCAGTGCATCCAGCACTCTGCTCACTACTGTCCTTGTTCAAAATGCAAGCTTCATCAGAAACTGTGTTTTGTCCACATGGTTTAGCTGCCTTTTCTATTACATTTACTCTTTTGGCTGATTCACACTTCATGCCTGGTATCTCAAAGCCATTCAACACCATAACGTTTCGGCTAAACAAAATGCCCACTAACTCATCACCTAGTACATCATAACCAATCAACGCGTCATCCTTAATATCTGCCACAACCGCCTCACGCTCCAACGTGATTGGTCCTATCCTGAGTTTAAACAAGCCCGTACCTAATTCCGTTATAGGTAACCCATTGGCTCCCATTAAACTCACAGACCTATTTAAGGCTGGTTTCTCCTGCATGCTCATCTTGTTATAAATATTCTGGGATACCACGGATATTGTCGCCCCTGTGTCCACAGTAAACGCAACTGGTATGTCCCCGACATACCCCTCGACATAAAGCCCCTGGCTACGCCGACTTACATAGGACACCCCTTTGGCGAAATGTACTTCTCGGTTTTCATCAGTGATTCGCGCTTTAGGTGGATTTTGATATTCTGTTGATAATGATTCAGTGTTCGTATGGCCTTCAGATTTATTTTCTAATTGGACCACTCTTTGGCCGCAAGAGTCGGTCCTTGCACATTTAAATGGTGATCTGATGCGACAATGAGGTTTTCTGAGCTGCCATCTGGTGTACCTGGACATTCCCTTGCATAATGCCCCTGCTTATGGCATCGGAAACATTCTACGTTTCGTCTTCCGTTACCCGACCATCTACTGGACCCATTCTGTCGCTCTAACTTTTCAATTCTGCTCAGCAGCTCCTTGATATCATTGTTATTTGTTTCATCGGTTTCAGCTTCCATCTGCTTTCTCGCCCACTCACTCGATCCTTTAGGTGTCCATGTCACAGTCCTTTTCGCTGCTGCACCCTCTCCTTCAGCATCTCGAGACGACCGGAAGTCGCGATCACCTGAATAGCTTGGAGTTACTCTCCGAGCATTGTGTTTGTCCCTTCGTTCACCCCTACCGGACTTCCGTATCTGGATGTAATTCACGGCGTAATAGACCGCCTCGTCAATGTTCCTTGGGTCCTTATTGAACTCAATTTCAAATTTAAGCTCATCATCACTAAGGCCGTCGAGAAACCTTCTTACTAAGTCTTCGTCCCTGGTGCGCCGGTCTCTGTTACTGTGCGCCTTGTCATAGAGACGCTTGAGCTCAGCCGCATACTCCTCTAAACTTTCACCATGTCGCTGGGACCTTCTGCTGAATTTAGCAGCGAACGCACCCGGTTTCTCAATCACCCTGAACCGGCTATTAATTTCATCAATTAGCTCGTGGTAATTGTTGATGATACGCGGCGACAGCTGCGTAAACACAAATTGGGCTGCAGCACCTTCTAATCTAGGAAGCAGTTGGTTAAGCCTCTCGTCTTCGCTCCAGTGGTACCTGCTCGCAATAATTTCGAATTGGGCAATCCAGGTAGCCCACTTTTCCTTTCCAGAGTAAGTCGGCAGTTTTACCGGAAGCGGTTTAGCGACAAGTGGAGTGACGTACCTAACCCCATGTGGTTCAATGTCGTTCAAATACCGCACTTCCGGACCGTAGCTCGAACTGTCCCTTGGTTGACCAGCCTGTCTGCGATCGTAGTTTAACATATCCTCGTCCCGGTCACGCCGTTCACTGTCATATCGATGGACAAACGTACACCTTTCTTCTTCTCCGGTGCCATCCTGGTACATTGGCATACTGTAACGTCTGTGGGAGGTTATGTTTTCCTGAACCTGTCGACTCCCGTCTCTGTATTCTCTCCTTTGCAGAGGCCCTACTACCCCGTTCCGCGTACATGTAGCCGATCGGGACTCAACCGCGCTTGCCCCGGTGCTCGCATCCTTGTTATAATTTGTGTCCATGCGACTAGCGGTACTGAATGTTTGACGATCTTGTTTCAATTTATTCAACTCAATAATAACATCTTTGAGAACAGTTGCAAAACTCGCCAACTGCGTTTGGATCCCCGAAGCCTCGCTCGATTGGTCCCCGTCGGCGGTGCTATCCGCGTCGTCGTCCCATTCCCTTTCGTGGCTTGCCCGTAGGTCGCTGTCTTCCCCTCTCATTTTCGATCCGTCGTTGAAAACTTATTTCACTATCAACTCGATTTGGGGAAAGCATGTTTAGAAATGTTTATTACTTTTCTCGCTTAATATTATTTTTAGTTGATATTTGTTTGGAAATACATTCTATTTTATTTATTTAATGTGCATGTCAACTCTAGTGTAGTTTATTATTTATTTTCTGTTAGATATGCTAAATATCTCGTTTATAAATAATTCGGTAGCGTAAATATCAAGCGTTAGTTTATTGCGGTTTTAGTTAACATTAACACCAAATGTTTATTCTGCGTATTGTTCATTTCACTAGACCAGCATATAACAGCTGATCCCTGCGCTGCCACCATAAATTATGTTACGCTCCGTTAGTGCGCTCCTTATCAATGGTGGTTAATGTTTAACTCAAAGTCCGATTCAACTACAAACAACTTTTATTCAGTTTCCACGAATAATTCAACAAAATGTTATATTTCCAACAACAAAATGACATGCAACCTTAATTAAGGTTTTACAGTACTTTCAATCTTGCGACGGTAAACTGAGCGTCACACTGTGATATTTTTGACAATGAAAATTACACTCGTAAACGGGACTTCGTCGAATTTAAGGAACAATGACACTTGCCAACGATCATAACCAAAATAGATTGAATACTTAAACGGATGCTCAAGTTTAATGAAATATGTTAAATGTTCGCTTTATTATCTGCTTACAAAGGTATTACTGTTACTATAAGTTACTTAAATTACTCACGAAAAGAAAAAGTACTTTTTAAGAAAAAAATTGGCGTGGATGTTGCCTGCCTTAAGGTTTTGACTAGAATGAATCTTGTGACCAAAATTTGGTCACTTTATATAGCCGCGGCGTTCCACTTGTGACCAGAAATTGGTCACTGTGACCAGAAGTTGGTCACTGTGACCAAATATTGGTCACAGTGTGACCAAAAACGGGTCACAATAACTGCCGTGACCAATTATGGAACGCTCGCACGCTTAACACTTATCAATAATAAAATAGACTTTAAATGACAAAACAATTTAAAACAGACTATATGAACTAAATAATGACCTTACGTCTGCTAAAAATAGTGCAGCTTTCTTACCTAAAGCTTAAATATAGCGCCGGTGAGATTTATGTTTACACCGCTGTGTGTTGCTATGCAAAAATTACCCACAAGTCGACATTCCAAGATGGCGGACAGTGGAAAAATCACATGCCGATTTCTACTGAACATTACAAATAACAATACAAATAATGAAGATATTCGTTTAACATGCATGGATTAGCAAAATATGTGTACTCAACTTTCACGGAGAGTTATTTTAAGCTATAAACATTCAGTGTTAAACATAGATAATCGAAGTAAAAGTGTGTTTACGAGCGGACCGTTTTCAAGTCAACTTTACAAGAAAGAACAGTGGCAGGATTCTTGGTCAAAAATGGTAAATTACAAACATGGTTTGATTTATATGTTAGTGGGTCTGTGTATTATCAGATTCATATGCATATTCTACTTATTATGTTTGTAAAAACACCAGACCAACCGAATGTCACTGTACACACAAGTATTTAAAAGGTAAACATTTTTGTACTTAAAAACCAGCTCACTACAATACGCTAATTCTTCATATAAATTTCATTTAGAAGCAATTACTGATAAAGTATTCGTTCCTATTTGATAATATTGAATACGTTCTAACTGTCAAAGAAAATGTTATCATCAGTGATAACTCTATCACTAAAATATGACGTCATATGCGGACTAACGTGACGTCATAATCCAGACGGAAACATGAGTGATACGGTCGTGATGTACATGCATCACTAAAATATGACGTCTTATGCGGACCAACGTGACGTCATAAACCAGACAGAAACATGAATGATACGGTCGTGACGTACATCTCTATCACTAAAATATGACGTCATATGCGGACCAAAGTGACGTCACAAACCAGAAGGAAACATAAGTGACACAGGCGTGACGGTGTACGTGTTCAGGTGAGTTATAGAGGGTGGAAGGTGTAAACGCTTCTCACGTTTCCTGAGAGACGCAGAAATAAATGAAATGAAGAGATACACATGCGATTAAATACATGTTAATATAATAATTATAAAACGACTTGAAGGCTAAGAAGACAATTATGATACATTTTCATCATCGTACATCAATGCACATCATTGTAAACCATCCTGAAACGGTGTACATCATAGTTCATCATCGCACATAACTGTTTATAAGCATTCATCAACGTACACCATCGCACATCATAGTTCATCATCTTACATCATCGTACAGTAGCAGTTCACAAAATATTATTTTCTTCTTTCAAATACAGCACAGCACTGACGAATATATGATAAAATATGGCAGCCTTCTGTATACCTATTTTCTTTTCAGATATCACGTGGTTTAAACTTATCTGCTAGTCTAAATCGTTATGACGATTCCATAAAAAATCGATGAAAAAATCAGTTATGCATGCTCGCAACAACATAACATAAGACGCCAGTTATATGCTTTGTATTAAAAATGGAATATAGTTAACATCGACCATTGCGTGATATACCGATGCCATTTCCTGGAACAATCGTTTGGGTCCTGTAAAGCGTTCAACGCGTCCTCATTATTGAAATCTCAATTAACAAAGACACTAACTGAACTGAGTCGCGTGCGAAGAAATCTGAACTTAATGCATGTAAGAATATCCGATCCGCACAAAAAAAACAGAGACAACATATTCCGCTTTAACTAAATTTTCGCAAAAAATTGTCGTGCCTGATTAACCTGTCACTGTGTGCAGCTTGCCTAATCTGGGATGACACTTTACGCATATTCATTAAGCCCTGTTTTCCCAGAACGTTGATCAATTGTACATTCCATTGACGAACAATAATAAAGAAATAGCCATACGCACCTCATCTGATAGAAGCAACAGAAGGCGAAGACGATGATAATGACGAGGGCGCCGAAGCAACCGGCGGCGATGCCGATGATGGCGCCGGTACTCAGCTCCTCATCATCCCCTGTGGACGCTTCCGGGGCCAGGGTAGGAGCGGAGGTGACCTTTACTGAAATAAGAACACAAATCTCATGGATCTTTTACATAAATTTAATTTGCGCAATTCGTAAATGAGAGCTTGACCGATCCATGAATTTTACACCAACTCATCGATAAATGACAGAATATTTGTTTCAAAAATTTGCAACGAGAAAGTCATTTTAAAACATCACGACATTTTGCCCACGAATATAAACGATTTTATATTATTTTAAAACTATGAATTCTACCTGAATTGCACGCAAAGCACAATGCTTTTTAAATCTTTGAATGCTTGAATCTTTGTTTTCGGGTAGGTATCTTTTCAAGAACGCTGACATGATTAGGATTGAAACCATAATCTCATTATTGCATTTTACGAAACAGGTCTACTACGTCAAACCAAGGCGATCTCTTCGACTCTGGCATGGGCTACTATTACGTAGATCATTTATTGAACGCGTACATGAGTTTCGTTGTATGTGTAAGAAGCGCAGTTCGGACTAAATTCAAGACCTAACAAGGGACAACATTGTTACAAAACCAGATTTTCAGTTGAAAAAAAAGTCGGATAAAGAGAGACAATTCAAAATGTGCATTGTTACCCCCTTGTGTAAAATTCAATCTATTTTTACTCGTGGCGACCTTGATTTCAAATTGAAAAGAAAAGTCTGATAAAGAGAGACAACTCAAAATCAAAATGTGCATTGTTACTGATTGTTCAAAGTTAACACACCTTGTTTAAAAATCAATCTATTTCAATTGTGGCGACATTGACCTTGTAGATATTTAAGTAATTGTTTCGCGCGACACACAGTCCAATGATGGTATACACATGTGCCAAATGATTTTAAAATCTCACAATGAATGACATAGTAAAGGCCCGGACAAGCTCATTTATGGCCATTTTTGACCTTAAAACTCAAATTGTGACCTTGACCTTGGAGATATACACGTAAGTCTTTGCGCGACACACCGTCTAATGATGGTGAACAAATGTGCCAAATGATTTTAAAATCTCACAATGAACGACAAAGTAATGGCCCGGACAAGCTTGTTCGTCCCGCCCGCCCGCCGACATTCGCCAATCTAATAACCTTCGGAAAACCTGGTTAAAAACAATATCTTATGGAACGAAAACAAGATGTTGCTAGGACCGTGGGCTCTTAATGAGGCCATGTCATTGAAATGCTGATATTGGTATATGTCGCCTGTTTATTGCGCCGTATGTATTCAACTAGATTTCTTTTCTTTCTTATGTTGTCTAGAATAATATATGTTGGAAATATTGTTTTAGTTAGGCTTAATTGGTTTAGGGGACGGCATAATCGATGTTTTATCATTTATAATGTATGTTTGTTTGTTTTGAAATGTGAAACAGTTTTGTATGTGTAGTCAATCACAAAGTCGACGAATAGTTTCACTAGCATTCTTTGTATAATTGGCGTCGCTCTGGAGAGCGGCGACTAGTATGTAATGCTTTTTTTTTTCGCTTATGGGAGGAGAAGTTATTTTACGGATCAAAGTATATATTTTTGTTTTAAGAATATCTTGCATAGTGGTGATTTTTTGTGTAAATTAGTGTAAATAAGTACTGTATTTGTGCCCATTTCATTTATTACACCATTTATTGCCAATAATGCAAAGCTAATTGTTTAAATTAATAACTGATCCACAACTGATCACAGGGGAAAGATCAAAGGGACTGGGCAAATACGCGAAACTTTCCGGTTTTGTATAAAAACAAAACATAATCAAAATATATTTATTTTGTGGTTTTTCTTATTTGCTTATTTAGTGGAGAATCAATGCAGTACGATATTTGACGACCTATTGCGCAAGCAAGTTTATTGGAAGGCGTAGTGGTACGAAAACGTACAACGTATTAGTTTATTAATAGACATATAATAACGATCGCAATACACAACTTCACAAAATAGCAGTACATAAATGATGTCAGCCGGAATAGCTCAGTTGGGAGAGCGTTAGACTGAAGTTGACACATACACAGATACATACGCAAATGCCATGTTATGATACAAAAAAGAAAGTAATATGTTTGAACTTCAGTCCATTATAGACTTTAATCAAACGTTTGGACTTTAGACAATTATAAACATTAATCAAACGACCATGGTATTCAATATTTACAGCAAACAACAACAATATTATTTTATTGATCTATAAAAAGTTTAACAATTAACCAGTTTAGTATTTCCTTTTCTTGATTTTTTGTTTTCGATTGAATTTCCCATGCTACGCAAATATAGTTATTTAGCCCCGTTATTGAAGGTAATAGACCATTTTTCTTGCATACAAATATATACTTTTTAATTTCTAAGATTAGAATATTAATATCAGTCATGTTTATACGTGTACACCCAAATAACATTGTTCGACAAGATAACTCTAGTACATTTTTGCACGTTATGTGATCTTAAAAATTCTACAACATAGTTAACAATTATCTTTGTAAAAAAACAGTCCCAGAATAAATGTAATAGGGTTTCTTCATTTTCATTACAGAAGGTACATAACTTGTCATCAACAATGTTCATTTTAAATAACAATGATTTGGTGCCTAAAATTCTGTGAACAATTCTTGTCTGGAACCATTGGGTGTATGTGTCACTATATATAATAACAAGGGACAAAATTGTCACAAAACCAGGTTTTCATTGTGAAAAAAAATCTGATAAAGGGAGGAAACTGAAACTGAACTTTTGAAATGAACAAACAAAATTAACCCCCTTTGTAAGTTTTTTTTTTAAATCTATTTTTAGTCGTGGCGACCTTGACATTGGAGATATTGACGTGATTCTTTCGTGCGACACACCGTCCCATGATGGTGAACAAATGTGCCAAATGATTTTAAAATCTCACAATGAATGACATAGTTATGGCCAGGACAAGCTCATTTATGGCCATTTTTGACCTTTGAACTCAAAGTGTGATCTTGACCTTGGAGATATCGACGTAATTATTTCGCGCGACACAGCGTCCAATGATGGTGAACAAATGTGCCAAATGATTTTAAAATCTGACAATGAACGACATAGTTATGGCCCGGACCAGCTTGTTCCGCCCGCCCGCCAGCCCGCCTGCCAGCCAGCCAGCCAGCCAGCCAGCCAGCCCGCCCGCATTCGCCAATCTAATAACCAGTTTTTTTCCTTCGGAAAACCTGGTAAAAAAAAAGTGCACGCACTTTTGTCCATTCAACGTTATTAAAAAGTGTATTCCATTTTGAATGGCAAGTGGGTACATCTGTATTATAGCTAAAACATTTATAAACACGTTTATTTTGATTACACCCAAAAACTATGCTATTCAAGTACAATGATATAAACGCACATTGCATATAAGACTTTTTTTATAAATGGAAGTCCTGATAACCTGATAAAAGCCTTCACAGTTCTGATTAACCCTTCATAAAATAGGAAGTTTATTTTAACACCAATGAGATTTTCTCATACAGATGGTTTAAAAAATTCTCCAGAAGTGCACAATATATCTCTTACATATCTTATTCCCCTATTACACATGTTTTTATTATATATAATATTCATACCTATCTTAAAATTGTGGTTATAAAATAAAGGCATATCAAGGATATCTTCACACTTACTGACGTTTTATTTATTAATATACTCAATGTAACATGTAAGGACATCTCTCCAAAAACAATTTTTTAAACTTATCATTATTTTTTCTATGGATTTTTTTACCTAAATTAAACATTTTCTTAACATCAAACATAGAATATACTAGTTGGAAACATCTCCATTACTTTAAACAATTTTCCTTAACCATGTCATTTTCATAGATTTTTGAAAAGCATATATATCAGTCATGGCACCTCCTCAATCAGCATATGATTTAATAGCAATAGTTTGTTTAATTTTTGCTGGTCCATCCCTTACAAAATTCGAAAATATGTTATGGATTTGTTTTAAAACTTTTTCTCTTGGACTAGGAAGAGCTATAAAAAGGTGTGTTAAAAGGGGAAGTTATAATGATTTAATAACAGTTATCTTTCCTATGGGTGTTAAAGTTCTTCTTTTCCAAAAAATCATGATATTATGCAGCTTTTCAAGTTTACTTGAGAAGTTAATTTTTTCTTTAAATCGACATCGAATAATATTCCTAAAACTTTAAAGTTTGTTGTTCCCCAGACTAAATTATATTTAGTTTTTATTGATTGTATGCTTAACTGTTTGGAGCCAATCCATATTAGATTTGTTTTGTCATAATTGATTTTTAATCCAGAGCATAAGGCAAAGCTATTTAAAAGAGCATGAGTAGCATTGAGGGAAATATCGGTACCATCAAGTAAGAGAAATGTATCGTCAGCAAACTGAGATATTTTGTATTCAATATTTTCACTATACTTTAATTGCATTACAATTTCTGGTTTTAATTGCCAAAAATTCAGCACAAAGAATTAACATATATGAACTTATTGGGTCTCCTTGTCGGCAGCCTCTTTCAATTGTAATAAACTCTCATAAAAATCCATTGATTTGAATTGCCGTCAAAATATTATGCAGGAAAAGTGAAATCCATTTTTTCAATGTTGTACCAAAATTAAAATAATCTAATGTTTTTTTCTATAAAATCAAACTCGAGTATGTGTTGCATGCATTGAGCCATGGCATATTAGAAGTGTAGTTAAGAAATGATGATATTGGACGTAACATTTTGCATATGTGCACGATTCTTATAATTGGAATGAAATATAAGTACAACAATATAAAGTATATTTCACTAAAATTATCACATATAATTTAAACATAACATAATTTAATTTAATGTTTCAGATTCGAAGTATAAAGGAAAGGTATCTCCAAAAGAACGAAAGAACGTCGATACTTCTGTTTCCAATGAAAATATACAACAAAATGCGACTCTCCAAGCTACGCCAATTATCCAGCATGTAAATAAAACTGATAATAGGGCAGTTGATATCAATACATCGTCTGCTTAGAACAGGATAGTAAAAAACTAACCTTACAGGAAAAGAAAGAATTAATAAACAAGGAAGAACCATTAAAAATGCCTACTCTAACCAACGTTAAACTTTTGCTTATGAACGCAAGCGGTAAGAGTGGTGTGGACATTCGAAAACAAGCAATATCGAAAATTATCCAAAAGCATAGGCCTGACATTGTTTTATTTCAGGAATGTATGTGGACCGGTATAAAAGGCAAAACCTGGAGCAAATTTCCGATGCCAGACAACTTTGAATACAAGGGCCATCCCGACGCGAGTATCATGATCGACAGTGAGCATTTTGTTGTGCAGGACTTGCCAGCTAATGACATTGATATCATACTGTCCGATCTCCACAGAACTTCCAATAACCGGCTGAAGAAGGTATTCCATTTGGATTTTACGCTCCTACCGCGAATGTTTCTGACAAGGGTCATTGTGAAGACAAAGCCTGATTTTGATTTCATTTGCATCTCGTGGAGAAGGAAAGGAAAAATGTCTAAGCAAAGAAAACTCGAATTCTTTGAATATTTTATGGAGTTCCTTCGTCATATAAAAGAAAAGTACAAAACCGCCATTCTGGTTGACGGCGGTTTCAACATAGACATCGGCAGAACTAAGGATCGTGTTATATCTCCGTTCAAATTATGTACATATGAGGGCGTCAGAAGGATTGGTGAAAAATCATTGACTTTTTCATTGTATCTGACGAGATATCCTTGAAGTATATACAATCGGTGTTTCTCGATACGACCGTGGTTCCCGAAATACTAGATTATTATCCTGTGCTTGCTACTTTGAAACCTAGGCTGGGATGAACCATTTTTGCTTCTTTGGGCAGTTTGAATTTATCATAATCTATTGACGACTGAGGGACTACCTGCTGATGATAAATGTCGATCCGCAATCCAATGGTTGCGCTATTGTTTTCAACTGACAAAAGAGGTCAAGGAGAATATAAACTACTGACTTTTTTCTCAACGTGGTTTTCTATGTGTTAATAAAAACGTTAAATGAGGCATTGTCCACGCCTTATCAATTTTTTTTAAATACGAAGAGAGCCTGTCGTTAGAAATGTGAAGAAATCTCCTCAGAACTTAATATTGTCGTTTTTGACAATTTTTTGAGTACATATTTATTGTGTAAAATGCATATTGAGCGTGCAGAGTAAATTATAAGTTAATGTTGAGAGTAAATTATTACTTAATGTTGTTATTTGCTTTTGGTGAAAACACATACCTGTAATTATTGAAGAATTCAAAGAACCTCGTAACTACATTCATACAAGACGTTTAGTGGAAATGCTAATAGACTCTAAGGCTCGGAATTAAAAAATATTGTAAAGCAGCACTGAATGTTATATTATGCACATCTTATCCATTTCCCGTATCTGTATATTGAAACATCATATTTGATGATACCATCTTTGACAATAATGATCTCTCTTGTTGACTTGATGAGTACAAGAACCATCACTTTTTGTTCTTAAATAACATATACAATCTAATCGACGAATGCACCAACTCGTAACTTTAATCATAGCATGACCTACGCTCCAGGAGTGAAATAACGTAATGCTCAATTTTGTTTATGACATGGGTGTTATAACGCTAGTTATATAGCTGTGAAATGACGTCATTTTTGTGACGAAATGACATTATTCCAGCGATTTTTTTCAGTTAAACTCTTTTACAATGTGAATAAAAAGGTGAAAAGGGCATAAAAGAGAAAATGTGTTGGTCATGTTATTAATAGAATCTTAGATTCGTGTCATTTTGTATTGAATTTATTATCGGCAAGCCTCGTTTTTATCTTTATTTAGATGACCCGTTTAATAAATTCAATACAAAACGACCACTCATGCAAGATCCTATATGTAAAAAGCTTGTGGTATTACATACATATACTTGTATAAGATGATTTATCCAAAAAAAATGTTGCCGATTTGACAGCCATGTGTTGTTCGGGCAGGTATATTTATTGTTCTTGTGTGACAATCATCAAACCCACCTTTACGTCAAAACAAAACTGCAGATACCAGCCACAATACGAACGTGTGTCATATATACATACTTTTATTAAGTGTCGTACTGTATATGCATGTAACGACAATAGTTCATTGAAATGTAATTAAGGGGTATTTTGTATCATCGATTATCTATTTTCGAATTGAGCGAAGGCACACACGTCTGTTATTCATCAAGTTTGTCTTCGTTCAGCGTAAAAGGAAACATTTATTTAAGTGTCCTAGATTAGAGAATTTAACAACGATGCCACTGTTTTATGTGTAGGCTCTTTACTCTGCAAGAAGAATAGAAAAAATATTCTTAAAGTTTTATAGTTTTGTACAAGTTATAGGGAGCAATAACCTTCCTTGACGATTGATCAAGACATTAATACTTGAAGTATCACGAAGACATCAGTTTATCTGTTATGGTATGTTACATGTATAGTATTGTATTGTATATGCCATTTGTCTTAAAAAAAGACTAGCGTCGTTTTATAATATTGTTTCTCCTTAAAATATTTCTGGAGTTTCATTATTCATGTATTGCTTTGTGATGTTTTCATTTGAATAAACCTCTAATAATGCCTTTCATGGCGATATATAGTATGCTCGCCCGTATGCGCGTTGTATATGCATATCCATTTATTGTGTACGATTGTTATGTACGAACAAAAGATTCAACGCAACTCATAAAGTTTAAATAAAAATTAATGGTTTTGTTATAACTGCTTAATAGTGATTATGTTGCTAAATTGATTGAGAATCTTATTTATGTCCTGTCCAAATGACCACTTTTACTGATTTTTTGTTTTTTGGTCGTCAATCTAACGTTTTCGTTTTCGTCGTTTTCAATAATTCACAACGACTATGATATCTTTTCGCATACTATAAACTAGCTTTGCATATTACAAATTATTGACATATAGTGTCAGGCAATTTCCATAGCAATATCTTTTTTGCACATAAATGTGTATTTACAGTATTGCATTGTCACTGTTTTCATACATTATGTAAATGTGAAAGTTTGAAATTATTTTTTGCATTTCAAAATTTAACAACTATGGAATTGTTGCTTAAGATGGTTATTGTAGAAGATAGTTGGTTGCCATGGTTACAATAAGAAAAGTCTTAATATTCTAATTTGTGACAATATATTTGTGTACATAATAATTGAGTGAAATGAATATTGAGCGTACAGAGAATATTATAACTTATTGTTGATGATTGTATACGGTAAAAGATAAAACAATAAAACCCCATTTCTGTTTAAGAATTCAAACAATCTCGTAACTTCATTAAAGACGTTTAGTGGAAATGCAGACAGACAATAACTTAGGCTTCGGCTTGTGTTTATGTTGTTTTCGTGTATAGCATCACTACATTGTATACTTTGTTTGTGTACGAAAATGCATTTTATTTTGCACGATTGTTTTGTGTGAACAATATATTTAATGCAGATAAAACATGTTTATTTAAAAGTAATGAATTTGTAATGACATCTCTATCGTGATTATGTTACTAAATGGATTGCGAATCTTATTTTTTGCCCTTTCCAAATGACGAATATTACTGCTTTTAAGTTATTTTTGTGGTTTTCCTCAGGTTGTCGTCTTCGTCACTAGTTTAAGCCTTAATAAATTATTATCTCAGTTACATCATGGTAATCTTCATTCACATTTATATTTATTTGTAAAATTAATATAATGATTCGATACAACTGATTCAATAAAATATACTAAAGTAAAGCAATTAGAATTAATTAATTAAAGGTTAATTAGAGGTATATATTATCTGAAAACATTAATTGTATGTCAATATGTATTTTAAGTATTGTCGCGTCTCTTGTTTTCATAAAATATGAACATGTGATGGTTAAAGTTAAACATAGTTGATTGCATTTCATAATTTAACAACAATGTGATTTGTGTTATGTTTAATGAAGGAGTTGGTTATTTCAACAGATGGTTGCCATGGATACAATAAACCAAGTATGCGCATACCATATGTCAATGTAAACCTCGTTTATTAATACACAATATCACATTCAAAATAAAATTGTTCTTAGTAGAATTTAAAGAAGAATTTATTTTAATTTCGATAAAAGGAAACCTAATTTCAAATCTTCTCCAGTCAATTTTATGTAAGTCAATTTTAGTAAGTCTGTAAACTATAGAACAAATTAACCGATTGTGTATGTAGGCAATTATTTGCTTCTTGTATTCAGTAACCGTCTTTGAAACCACTTTTTAGATTATATGGTGTGATGTTAGACTTAAGAATTAATTCTGTAAGAAAATCAATTATTTTGGATTTTTTCCAATGGTTCCTATGGTAATCGATATTCTTTAAGTTTTGTCTTTGTTTCATGTCTTAGTAATTATTATGTTCAATTGTATATGTTTTGACTTATCAACATGAATATAAATGAACAACATGGTATATTTGTATGCTGATGGGTATTTGTAAGGCCATATTGTTCACATTATATACGCTCATATTTGCAAAATCGATATACTTTTTCTTTGTTTATTAATAATTGAGGAAAATGTTCATTAATCAAATTGCCCAATTTAGACCGAAAATCCCAGAACAGGTCACTTTTATAATATTGATTCGTAGCGAATACCAATTTAGGTATATAACAAGAATGAAATAAAATCATAGGCAAACTAATATAAATGCTTATCACATGAAACAATTCAAGAGCACTTCAAGGCATGGTTCTTGAATACTCTTCCAACATATATGTGGGCGGAGCTCGGAGCTAGCGTGAGTTTACGGTGATTATTGTTCGGCATTTCCTAATTTGCCACGTTCGTGTGGTTGTTTCTAGCTGATCCACTAGGTCGTGATCAACATATCTAGTTTACATAATGTTCTAGTACTTAAATAAAATATATATATATATATATATCAATGTGTGTGTATATGAGTATGTGTATTTGTATCACGTAGATCATTGATCTGGCTTGAAAACCTTGAATGTTGTGAACATGGCAAACTTCGTTGTTTGTTACCTTCTTGCTTACTGAGCAATTTTCATTGTAGTAGGTTAAAGCCACACATCTTGAAATGAAATACATGTTAATCAATGCATATAGATGCAATTTGAAAATGTGAAAAATTTCATTTAATATAAAGCCTAGTTAGCAAGTAATTTATTTTATTTTTTTAATTTAAAACCGAAAGTAGAATTTCTATACGTATACTTCCATTTCGACAAACGCGATTATTTTTAAGTTTTAAAGCGCAAAAAGACGAATTTCTATCTTGTAACCACCAGATATATTCTAATTGACATAGATAGAATTAAGTCAATAGCCTAGTTAGCAGGTAATTTATTATTTTCAAACGGTACCGCTTTTCAAACCGAAAGTAGGATTTATAGACGTATACGTCCATTTCTACAAACGCGATTATTTTTAAGTTTTAAAGCGCAAAAAGACGGATTTCTACATTGTTACCACCAGATATATTCTAATAGACATATATAAAATATGTTTCTTATTTATACTTAAATTTACTAGGCCATGTATTTCATTTCAAGTTGTGTGACTTTAAGACAGAAGTATTGATTTGTTTAGTTATATTTTATACTCGATGATAATTAAATATTAAAATATGATTAACTTCATTGCGATTATGTTACAAAATATGTTTATTATGAAAAAAGTAATTTAAACAAGTTTATATGTATCACAGTTTTGTATCCATAAGAATATATGCGTTCAATATTATTTTTAATGGGATTACAGATACACATAATTTATTAATAAAGTACCAGTTTTTGAAAGAGTTAAATATTTTAGGTTGCATGCCCAATATTATATTCTATAAACCTGTTACCTGTTCTACTGACAAAAAAAACATTCCTCATTAAATTACCCTAATTTTTTTTTGGCTTAGCATATTAAATGTATATGATCGCATGTCGAATAAACTGAACGAAATCCAGCTTGATATGCGTACATCAATTTATATTGTGTAGAGAGTACATTTCACAACATTTAAGTCATTACTTGTACAATGCTTACACTGAGCTATCGTGGTATTCTCTAGTGTGCACGATTATAGTTCCTCTATTGTATTTATGCTCTATTGTCTTGTATAAGCGTTATATGTGTATATGGTTTTAGCCACGTTATGTTTTACTTGCATTAACGTGTGTAATTGTTTTATAACACGTTTTCATTCATAAAAGTGTATTTGCAATAGTGTCGTAGCTCTACACAACTATACTGTCGTGTTCATAAAACTGTATTGTAATGGTCGTGTACAAGTAGTCTTTATATAGTAGAAAAGCGTATGTCATTGCATAAAATCATTTAAATAAACTTTCTTTTAGCTTAAAAGATTTTTAATGTTGCAATACATTATTAAAAGTGTATGCGACAAATTTGGGATTTGCAGGCTCTGAGTTATTTTTTACGTCTTGCATCTTTATTGACTAACATCTACATTTGTTATTTGCATATATATGCAAAGAATGTCCCTTTTTATTGCCCACCACGATTGTTGATTTAAATACCAATGTGCAAAAGATGGGACGTCTTTCTTAGTTTTTAAAAGGTTAATCAATTGTGGCCGGTGGGCGAAAAATGTTGCTTATTTCTAATACGACAACGAAAGGTGAATGAAATGTAACCGGTATGCAATAAATGAGACCTCTTTGAGACCAGTTTAGCTGACGTGGAAGAGATGGGACTTTTTTCTGAGTCCTCTACGAAAGGTGAATGACATTTAGCCCCGTGTAGTCTATTTGGATGGTTTCGCTAATTGAAGTAAAACAAATCATGTATCCAAGCCCACAAACATCATAACAATTATATCATACAAACCAATCGTTGTAAAGAACACCTGACAAAATTCAAAATATGACTTTAAATGGGACTTATAGTCATTAAGTGAGAACTAAGGTTACAGTATACTAAATAATTGAGATATGAAATGGTATATTCTCTAGAAATTTAAACTTTATTTGCTGGAAGACATGATCTCACTTCGACACAAAAGAAGGACGCGTCAGACGTCGATGAGGAATACGCACATAATTTAAATTTGTTTGTTAGACCATACTTGTTGTTGCTATGGTTACCGAATTGGTTAAATAATGTTGTTGTTTTTTTTAAATCTGCATTCTGAGAGAAGTGAAACACTCCTTCAGCTTTGTTGATAAATGTGGGTATATGGGTTTAGTTTCACATTGTAATTAGACACATTATTTCCGTTTCTTTCGTCGGACAAAAATATGGTTGCTATAGTTATACAATTTATTAAAAACTTAATTCTGCATCCTGAAATCACTTAAAGCTGTACGGGTTCAGACATTCTGGAGATCCTGTTCTTTATCCAACAATTACTCGAAATGGGCTGCTGTTTTGTCTGTGGCAGTGTTCTTGCTGTTATAGTTGATCTACGTTAAGAATTTAATACACCAGCTCCGATCAATCAAACAATGTATACTCTGGACAACTGGGCTTAATGCATGTGCGTAAAGTGTGGTCTCAGATTAGCCTGTGCAATCCACAGGAGTTTATCAGGAACGACACTCTCCGCTTAGACTGGATTTTTCGTTTAGAAAAGACTTCCTTAAAAGAAAAATTCCATTAAGGCGGAAATTGTCGTCCCTTAGCCGGACTGCACAGGCTAATCTGGAATGAAACTTAACGCAAATTCACAAAGCCCCCTTTTCAAGAGCGCGGCTCGTTTGTTTTAGGTTTTTATTTAAGTCATAATTACTCGTGTCTTCATTTGATATTTCTGTTAATTTAGCTTCAGTTTAATCATTATCATCATCTCTAAATGATCAACACGTTATATTCCCTACATAAATACAATAATCGATAAACATTTCCCCTGGAAGTTCATGCAGTTATATTACTTTATGTGCTGTAATCAACGATCACATACTGCATAGTATTTTTCTGCATTGGCTTTCGTTATAAGCTTTCTATCATTTGTAAACAACAGTTTTCAGCAATGTTTTTTTAATCTGCTGCACAAATTAAAGGGAGTCAAATGTCATATAATACATTTATCCTACAGCTAAATGATTTTATAGAACAAATACGACTCATAAAGAAAAGATAAGTTTTCTTTATTGCTATATTTAGATCCGGTTTATAGTTGTTATTTAAAGAACATGTACATAGGGACTAGTTTTTTTGGCCTTTCACCCCTGATTGCGTCATTTAGGTCATTGGGTACGCAGTCGTTTAACGAGTTAACGAGTGTGTGTTTGTTTACGATGGATTACTATAATATTATGAATGTGAAAAACACAGTGTTTGGATATAAAACTGGAATGAAACTGGTGAGACTGCATTTTCGATTTAGTTAAAATGTCGAATGTACTCGAATAACGCGATGTTTTGTTGAACAATTGTTGGATTAAATTTGAGAAAAGTGTCAGTGAATTGTTCTTTAACTTTTCGAAGGAAATCGATGTCGAATTAAAATGGTAATTTCTTTGATGGTTAAGTCGTTCCTTTGTCAGTCGATCAAAGAATGTCTATCCACAAAGAATTGCCTGCTTACATCCAGTGTTTTAAAATGGAAAAGATGGATGGCGATGAAGAAATTTGTCTAGAATTTTAACTCGTCATGGAAGCAAATTAAACATTACGAAAATAAACATGGACGTGGTTATTATACAACTTCGGTGAGTAGAACAATAATTGTATGTAAGTAAGTATAAAGTGTGTAAAAAGAAGAGTTGTTTAAAGACTAAAATTAACAATATCGGCGGGAATAAATGCTGAATCATGCTTCACGTATGTGTCTACACATTTTGTAAATTTCAAAATTGCGCGAGCCATGTTGTTTTTTTTTCGTTTTTTACAGTGGTGAAACAAGAATTGTAGTTTGAACACAACCGTCTGTGTTCTACTCGAGTGTGTTACATTTGGAACGCTGATTAAATTTGAATCGAGGCGTATAGCGATATTTTGTCTCGTTACTTTTCTTTTGCGTGAAATTCTTAAGGACTATTTCGATTTCCGTAAACAGGAAAGGTCACAATAAATATTACTACGCAATGTTAGATTCAGTTTATTTAATGTGTTTTTGCTTTTATTTTAGGAATAAATTAAATAAAACAATATTGTAGGATAAATAGAATACTTTGTTAGTGTGAGTGTGTACTTAAATTTATCCCACTCGTCTCAGAAAGGCTTACAAGGCTCGGCAAGCCTCGCCATGTAAACCTTTCTTCACTCGTGGGATAAATTTAAGTACACAATCACACTAACATAGTATTCTCTATATGCATTTACATGTATCAGGAACGACACTCTCCGCTTAGACTGGATTTTCGTTTGGAAGAGTTTTCCTTGACAAAAACGTAAATGACTTAGCATGCTGTATCATTATATCAAACATTCCTTAAAGATGGATATTGTCGTCCCTGATTAGCCGCGCGGACTGCACAGGCTAATCTGGGATGTCACTAACCGCAAATGCATTAAGCCCGTGTTCCTGCCAGAACGCGGCCCATTTGATTTTTGTTTTTGTTTTTATTTTAGTCTTAATCATTCGTGTCTTCATTGGTTATTTCTGTAAAATTAGCTTCATACGCTAGTTTTATCATTATCATCATCTCTAACCGATCAACAAGTTACATTCCCTACGCAAATACTATAATTTGATAAACGTTTCGCCGTTACCTTTATGTACATTCAGGTATAAATGTTTCTCTGTATGTGCTATAAGCAACGATGACATTCTGTAAAGTTTTTTTCTGCATCGTATTGTCGTATTTCGTCGTCGTATTATTGCATTGTCGCCATTGTATTATCGCATTGTCGCCATCGTACTATCGCGTTGTCACATTCGCGCCATCGTACTATCGCATTGTCGCTTTCGTACTATCGCATTGTCGCCCTCTGGATTTTAATGTGTAACCACAATGACCCTAACGGTATTCAGTAAGATTAGAATGGAGCCTGACATGTTGTTTCTTGAGCCCCTTTGTCTGATATATATATATACATGTAGTGTGTCCGGTTATGAATAAATACAATTACATGTAACCTCATATTAAATACGATCGTCATAAAGTTAAATAAATATTGTATAACTGTTATCCATCTTTCTGTACCTGTTTTATTAAAAAAGTAAACATATTGTTTTTATGTAATGGATTTTTATTAAGGTTAACATATTCGTGTATATGTTGGTTTGTATTTGAAGAAAAATAACAAAGTCAAACGTTTAGTATCTTAGTGTAATATCAAAATAAATGAAACACATACAACTTGAAAATCTTATAGCATCGTACATGCAAAATATGTTCATATGCAAAACTGCTGTACATTTACAAAGAAATATTGTAGTGAATAAACTATTCAAAGTACATTGTACAAAGTTTCATGCGTGTTCGCGTTATGGCACTAGATAGAAGAGGTGATCTTTTGTCTACTTAGCTTGTTTACTTAAACCCTCGCCGCACTAAGGCAAAGGGCATGAATGTTTATGGTTCGTTTTTACATATCAAACATGTTTTGCGCTTGCGTCCTTGCAAAATATATATATATATATATATATATATATATATATATATATATATATATATATATATATTATTTATTTATTTATTTATTTATTTATTTATATATATAAATATAAATATATAAATTTTTTACAAAAGAAAACTTTAATTTTAACCATAAAAACAGTACACTATATCAATAAATGTAAATTATATGTCTTTGTTTAACATTAAGACAAAATGCACAATAATATCGTTCGTGTTTATGCATAAATTTAAAAATGTACAGATGTAAATAGAATTGTAAACTTTTAATCCACACCATAGATTCACTTAGAAATGCTTCCATAACAATGTATGAAGTAAACGAAAAGAGTCCTATTGAAATCTAAGAATTAAAAAACCTATACTTGAGTAGTCCAAAGTTGGTACCAACTTACATAACTAAAAATACATATGTCCTGTAATGTATTTCTTACAAAACTAAACACAACCATATTAATGATTTATAGCAAAAAGTAATTTATCGTTTAATATTTTGTTATACGTGTTCCTGTGAGCAAATATCATGTGTCACTATTATATTTCCAACTTCTGTAACAATTAGTCGTCGCCAAGGTCATTTGAAAATTCGAATGTATCATTTATCATGAAGAAAAACACGAAAAAACAACGTCCAAAATACCAGATATAAATACACAAAATACCAGTAAACCAATACAATTAACCGCAATACATTAAAATTAAAAAAAATCCATATAATAGCAAAAAAGTATATACATCTACAATGTGCTATGTAAATGTAATTGTTTTGTAATTATGTAACACAATCAAAACGTTCAACATAACTTGTCAAACATCCATTATAACAATTGGCATACCAGCACGATCACGATTTTATGACTTTACACACTTGCATTCAATTTGGCTTCGTTCTGCGATAACCGGGCTTAATGCATGTGCGTAAAGTGTCTTCCCAGATTAGCCTATGCAGACCGCACAGACTAATAAGGGACGACACTTTCATCCTAGACTGGATTGTCATTGAGAAGAAACTTTTTTTAAGCGAAAAATTCCATAACATCGGCCAATGTCGTCCCTGATAAGCCTATGCGGACTGCGGAGGCTCAACTTGGACGGCATATTAAGCACATGGATTAAGCCCAGTTTTCACAGGACGCGGCTCTATTGTTCGTTGGTCCTCTCAACACATTGATTAATGTAATTTGCTTGAAACTTGAAACATAACGTTTAAAAAGTCACAACGCACTAGTTAAATAAAAAATGATTAAATAAAAAGTAATATAATATGGCAACTTTTACAGCAGTGCAACATAGCTATTTTCAGTTTTCTTTCCACATTATTCGATGCGCTTTCACGAACAATGCGTTATGTTCAGAATAGAACGAAATCGTTTTCGTCGTCACCTACGACGCGCGCGACCGGGTATGACGTGGACTCGTGCTCATGGAGATCGTGTACGCTATGGTGATTGGACAGGCCTTCTAATAATTCACTGGGTAGGAAAATCTCATTCTTGGCATTCTCAGCGTTTCTGAAACAGACAGAGACGCGAGATGAACATTTGTATTCATTATTAAGGTGTTTTATCGATTTGCTATATTTCTTCTTTGTAATTATTACTTACACGCAGAGAAGCGATTTTAAACTCTGGTGTTGTCCATACATGCTTTGAACGTCCAGTCAGTTAAATTGTATTTATCAATTAGGACACTGGCAGAGACGCGACTGTGCGGACAGCGCAAGGTTATCCCAGTTTTCCGAGAACGAGACTCTATTTATCTTAAGCTGCTTTTAACGTTCGTTTTTGTGTGATTAATTCTGATCAATGTGTACCCAAAGTCTGTTTTTAAGTTTCTTTGAGTTTAGCTTTCTATCTGCAAATGTTTTCATCGGCGAAAAACAAACGCGATGAGCATAAAGCAGTGATGTCAAATATAAGACACAAGGCGACTTTTATAATAGCAAGGTCCATTTCGTAGAATCTGAATATTTTTATAAACACTTTATTATTAGTTGATCTTAAATGCCCTTAAATCGCTAGTAAAAGTGTCTTCTATTTGTGTAACATTTCGGTAGTTCATAATTTGTCTAAAAAAACACACAAAAAGTCCGTATTGATTAAAACCTGTTCTTTTATCTTCCTAATTGTATTCAGTTCGAACTCTTTTGAACGCCTGTCCTTTCACGCGAGTCACTATCTTACAATGTTTCGCATTTTATCTAGATTTTAATGTTAAACAAAGCCATAGTATGTGATCGTGCTGGATTTAGTTTGTAATTACAGATGGCATCGCTGTTAGTAACTAAATAACGTCACTAGCATTCTATTCAGGTAGCATTTATAAATCCATTAATCAACATGTACACAGGTATACATTTATTCAAAAGTCGAATAAATCAGGTGCAAATATGGTAAAGCTAACACCAAAATGATAACATACATTGTATACATAAAACAACACTACAAATAAAACGCAAACACGACGAAATAACGCTACATCGCAAAATATAATACATAAATACATATATGCAAACAACTGAGCCGTCACTAAAAAACTTTCTATCATGGTTTATAGAAAAAAAAGAAACATCTTTTTAACCTGCAAACCCGTTCCACCAATAGGGAAAGTGTAATACAAATACATAGTTAATTATCTAGTTAATCAAAAATGATGTTGGTAACTAATTAATACACGTCACATTATAAACATGCATGCAAATAGTGAAGTCGTGCATGCAGTTTCGACACGTGCGTATTTCACACTTAAGTGAACATGTATATGTCATGCATGGCTTAACACAGAGCAAAAATGGCGGCCTAAATTATGACATGATTTGTATGTCATGCGTGTGTTTGAAACAGAACGAAGCTGTTCCTGTCGTTAACCCCTAACTTTAAAGGGACCTTTTCACGTTTTGGTAAATTGACAAATTTGAAAAATAAATGTTACAGGTTTGCAAATTTTATAGTAATGACATCTGCGAGGAAACAGTAATACTGAACACTTACCATGCTCTAAAATATCCATTATATGCATCTTTTGAAAATTTAAAAACCTGAAAATAATAAAGCGTTACGAACCCGAAACGATTTAATAATTTTTGGACTCATGTTGTTATAGTTAAAATTTTGACATAATGAGAATTGCTTAAATATGAAGTATTTAATACACCATTCACTGTATGAGCACGGATGGCCAATTGGTTTAAATGCTATTTAGTTCCAATGTTTACATTTATAGAATTTAAGGCATTTAATGACAAACTTCAATGATTGCCAAAACCTGTGAAAATGTCCCTTTAATAAATAATATGTATTCAATTCCATGATTTAAACATTAACGTTTTTTGTCTCAACGTGATTTTCTAAATGACTTTAAAGCATGTGCATGAAACGTTTTTTTCTCTTAAAATCTTAAAACAGAACGAAATCTTTCTCGTCATCTCCGTCTAGATTATAATTCGGGTTGGGAAGGCTGGTGGAGTATTGGCTGTGGAGGTCACGTGCAGACACTTGTGGTGTGTAACCCTTGTGCGAGAGACGCTCGAGAATGTCTTCCGGTATGTGGATCTCGCTCTTCGCGTCCTCCGCGCGCCTGTAAGCACGCGCCAGTGATGACGTAATTATGTGACATAGCAAATATACAACCTGATGACGTCATTATGTGAATTAGCATACATAGCACGCGCCAGTGATGACGTCATTATGTGACACAGCATACATAGCCCGCGCCTTTGAATACGTCATTATGTGACATAATATACATAGCACGCGCTAGTGATGACGTCACAGTGTGCATATTTAGAAAACCAACCACCACAGCGGCATAAACAGATACTAGGATATATTTATATATATATATATAGGAATTCATAACACCTGATGCCATGAGTACATGTTTGTGTCAATTCAGTAACGAAACATGACAAGCTTCAATTTAATCAGTTTAGTAAGAAGTTCTAGTTGTCCGCCTAGCCAAATACGGAAAATAATCTTAACAAAACATAACGTCAAAAAGAAAACAAAAAAAGAAACATTTGTGTCCCAAATGTATGACAGCAGTGTACATTTGCTTGGGTATGTGTCTTCTTCGACCCCTGTTCTATTAACGAGACTTCTCGAAGACTAGATTATTTGGACACCATGGACATAATTAATTGCAAATAACTCAATCATATTTGTGCCGTCAATAATGCGATCATAAACATACAAATATATTAATCAATAAAAAAACTAAATCTTCTACAGTAAAATTCGTTTACATAATTGATTCATGAGTTGTTAGGCAAATTTAACAAACTAAAATGTTAAGAATATATTAACGAGAGTATATGAAAATTTAGAACAGACTCTTTTCGATCGAGTTATGCTAAAAATTATATTACACGCATTATTCGCATGAAAACTTGTCTTTTTATTAGAGGTGCATTCATTTACCGATGTCGTATACCTAGTTTCCATTCCTTTCACCTCTGTATTAGGCAACGAAAGAAGGTACCATTCAATCAACATTTCATTTATTTTTGTTTTTGTGTAAAAATGCTTATTAACACTTAAGTCAGAAATTTACCCGATTAAATGGATTTTGATTTTTAAAATCGGCATTCGTATTACTTAAATTAGTTCTAAAATCAAATATTGCGGAAACTGTTTTCCATTGTACGACCCTAAATTTAGAATAAAATGTAACATCTTCATGAAAAGCATAGAATTTGAACAGTGTTTACATAAACCATAAACACTGGACGGGGGGGGGGGGGGGGCTTATAAACTCGGCGTGTAATTTCAGCACAATGCATACACGGTTTCGATATTCGTCTAAGTTATCATCATAATTTGATTATGTATGGCACTTCGGTTCATACAATAAACTTAACATGTATATAAAGTACATGTGTTCCTGTTTACAAGATTCTTGACTCACTGCACATTAAAAATATAAGTGCATTGAACACAATTTCAGATATATAAAAATATGTTGTTAAGTAAATTTTGACTGCTTACGGAAACGAGTTACTTAAGTCTCCAGCAGTAAGTGTTATGCACCTAACCGTTGTTGTTATTATGAATGTCCTAAAGCAAGAACAATTGCGCAAATTCTATTCTCAGTCAATTTTCCAGCAGCAAATAATTTATCTCAAAAATTCTCAATTCAATAATTAACAGCTATGTCGAAAACTACCTCATGTTAAGCGATTTGAATGCACTAAACTTTAAAAAACGTTTTTACTCGATGTCATTGAATTAGATCTAGCTGTTTTCGAAAACGTTATCTTAAGTGACATAATTATGTATCGCTGAAATATGATGTCATATGCGGACCAACGTGGCGTCATAAACCAGACGGAAACATGAGTGATACGGGAGTGACGGTGTATGTGTTCAGGTGAGTTATAGAGGGTGGAAGATGCAAACGCTTCTCACGTTTCCTGAGAGACGCAGAAATAAATATAATGAATATTAAATATATGTCAATATTATGCATATTTCACAAAAATATCGATTTGAAAGTCAATCGTACATCATAGTACATCATCGAATATAATCGTGCATGATCGTACACCATCGTGTAGGATCGTTCATCATCGTATATCAACTTACAGCACCAGTTCACGAATCATTATTCTTATTTTAAAGGAAGCACAGCACAGCACTATCGACTGATATAAACATTTCTGCTCTATCGGCCATATGATAACATATGATAATCCTCTAAACTACCATGTAAAAAGCAGAGCGACGAAAGTATAAGTCAATTGAAAACATGAAAAGATTCTCAGAAAACCATTTATCAGGTTATACTTAACGTTATACTGAATGTTTAAATCTGTGAAATGTTCCATTCATCGTTCATTCCATGGAAGTAAACATTGAATCCGTGTTCTGAGAATGCATGTGCGCAACGTGTCGTCCCAGATACGCCTGTGCAGTTCACTACATACGAAGGCTAATCTGGGACGACACTTAACGCACATTCATTAATCCCAGTTTCCCACACTGAAAACTCTTACTTATACGAACCTCATCTGATAGAAGCAACAGAAGGCGAAGACGATGATGATGACGAGGGCGCCGAAGCAACCGGCGGCGATGCCGATGATGGCGCCGGTACTCAGCTCCTCATCATCCGCTGTAAACGGTGCCGGGGGCAGGGTAGGGTAAGTGACCTTTGCTGAAAGAAGACGAATCTCATGGATATGGGTTCTGCTGTTTGAAAAATGGGCTTAATACATTTTCGTAGAGTGTCGTCCCAAATTAGTCTGTGCAGTGGAACATCATAATCCTGGATAACACTTTCCGCGTAAGCTGGGTTTGTACCAATACAAGCGCAATGCGTCGTTCATGATTAGACGGCACATGCTAATCTGAAACGACACTTTACGCACATGCATTACGCAGAGTTTTCCCACGGGGAGGCTTATACATTTTAAACCTATTTATGTTATTTGGAAAGCATTGAAAACCTCTGGCCTTTTGAGGAAGTATCAATACTTTTTTTCAGGTTGAATGAGTGCTTGGTGGCTTTTTAAGAACGCGTCTAGAGTGGGGACCGAACCTATAACACACTGATCGCATTTTAGGAACAGTATTCATCAAACAGGCAACCGCGAACTCAGCGAATCTGACATGTTTTTTTACATAGCACATTTAATGGAACGGCAACATGGTTTAAATTGCGTGTTTTAAAAGAGCATGTCGGGTCGTCTTAACGATTTGGAAACAATGTGGTATGGAATGGCAATACAATGTGGCTACGAATGTCGGCTTTCATTGCATTTATACAACAAGATTGCACGATTGTTTCTTCTATAGACGTGTCGAAATTATTATTCTTGGACACATTGTTTTAGTTTGCATTAACGGGTTATGAATTGCATAATAATGGCACTGCCATAATTGTTTTTTGACAATTTATGTTTGCTTGTTTACAACAGTTTCGCATTTGTAGACAATAACACAGTCTATGAAAAGCTGTGCTTAAAGTTCGCTATAAAATAAATGCTGGTTTAGTCAAATGACTATTATACATATAATCTTGATTTAGTGACACCAATGTGAATATTGTACAATAAAACGTGCAGTCAAGACACCGTGTGACCACTCAAGCTTAACATGCAGGCCTGAACAATAATAAGTTCTTAAAAATGAGGTTAAATGCGCTAAAAGAGTCGTTCCATATAAGCATGTGCAGTCCGAATAAGCCAGTCATGGGCGACACTTTTTGCTGTTAAGGTATGAATTGTTCCGTTTAAAACGTTTCTTATTATGGACTGCACAGGCTAATCTGGGACGACAGTTACGTACATACGTACATAGTTTTTATTTATTTTACGATAACATTTATAAACAGTCAGTGTGTCGTTTATTTATGGTTCGTCTGTATAAAACAAAACCTTGTGCGAGTGACATTAAAACGACAACGCACGAGCAAGCAATATGAAACAATATTTAAACTTTACATGTAACCTCAGTTCCCGACATTTTGTAAAATAAATTTCATAAACATATTATTCAAACTACGTCGTATTTAAAATCACTGTACCCGATGAAGTATTATATACATGGTATTGTTTACATCATTGTCACATATATGCAACAACATACGTGTCAGCAACTAGTATTAATAAGCATAGTATATACACTTAACCAAAACACTTTCTTTGTAATTATTTAACATGTAAGAAACACGCAATATTATTTCACAAAACATTATTGTTGAGTTGATTCCGCTCTCATTCCGATTAACTAAAATAATTAATCGAACAATTGCAGAAATAAATAATATAGTTACAGTATTTCATTTTAATGATACAATTATACTTTTAAGCTTCATATGACAGATATTAGTTCAAATGAAAAATAATTAAACTATTGTAATTGTTAATCCATAAACGCCTAGCGTATAGAAAAAAAGTCATTGGCAAAAAGCGTAGACCCAGATGAGACGCCACATGATGCGGCGTCTCATCTGGTCTGCGCTGTTTGCTGAGAGAATTTTCTGAAAGGAATATACTAAATATAGAAATAAATATACTAGACATCCCTAATTTTGGAAATAAACTGATCGAATTGAGAAGTATGGGCGAGTCCACTAGGCATAAATGGGTTAAATTTAAAAAAAAATGAAAATGTTATTACTCTACTCACCTTCGCACTTTCCTGTCGTCTGATCACACGTGCTGTCATTGCATGTCTCAAGGCAGTTTGAAATACACTTAGTCCCATACTTTCCAGCAACGCATTTTGTTTTGCAGTCTCCGTTTACTGAGGAGCACTGAAGTTCAAAACATCCGCTACATTGGTTGGCGCATGTGCTGCCGTAATAACCTTCAGTGCAGCCAGTACACAGGCCATTGGCGTCGCATTGCTTGTTGGCGCAATTAGTCGGGCAGGTCAAAACGCAGTCGTCCCCATAGAAACCGGTGTTGCAGCCGTTGTCACAGAAGCCGTTCAACTGTCCACATGTGCGACCGTTATTTCCTGGCTTACAGTTACCAGAACAAGTCGCGGTGCAGTTTGCCCCTCTGTATCCCGTCTTGCATGGGGTACACGCCCCACTTCCACGATCGCAACTTCCCGTAGCGCACTGCACGCTGCATACTGACTGACATTGTGCACCGAAGAAGCCTGCTTTACAGTCCCCTAAGCACGAACCACTGATCTCGTTACAGACGCGACCGGATGAAGTGGCCACACAGTTCTCACTGCATGCGGTGGTGCAGGCAGCCAGCCCATAGTTGGTGTCTTTACACTTAGTGCAGGCGCCTATGCAATGGTACAAATACTATGTATCAATGTTTTCACGACGCAATAATACCGCAAACTTTGACCACCCAAAAAACAAATTGACAACGCAATTATAACACAAGCTTGCCTCCAAATTTACTCAACGGCTCGAATTTCAGGATTCCTAAGCGATACACAAAATGTCTAGCAACTACGAAAATCTCTAACGCATATCTCAACCACATGTTATCCCGTTTAATCGTTTCGCATAAGTCTTAATCTCGAAAATGTAAATTAGAGCAGCACAATTGATTTAAAAAACATGAATGAATTACCTGCATTGCCACATTCTTTGCATTCTGCTGGGCAGGCTTGGTTACACATGTTGTTATAGTAACCAGCTACGCAGCCGTTGGTACAGACGCCATTGCTACCACTGCAGTTCCTTCCGACGCAGTTGCCACACGTCCTGCTGCAGTCGCTGCCATAGTAACCGGGTTTACAGCTATTCAAGCAGGTGCCATCTTGTGTGCATTGTGATCTGTAACAGAGTCAAGGGTACCAGTTGGGAAACCGTGTTTTAATCATTGTTTTTTTTACGCCCGACGGCATGATAATTACAGACAATTGAGTTGCGTTCTGTGAAAACGGGGTTTAATGCGCGACATTTTTGGCTTAAACTGGACTTTGCTCAGAAAAGACTTCTTGCAAACGCTAACTAGAGTTATTGCAAAAAAATGTTGTCGCTGATAAGCGGACTGAGCATGATAATCTGGGACGATACTTTGCGAAAATGCATTAAGCTTTTTCTCAAAACGAGGCTTATTTGTAATATTGACATTCAACTATTTTAACTATTTCTTCCAGAATGCAGACTTCTTCATTTGATACTTCTTTGAGTACATTTTTAGATACAACATCAAAGTGTATTTTGACAACTACCTAAAATTATCCAGATGACGACGAACCTTTCTCATTCGAACCGTCTGGTATTACTAAGAATGATGGCAGTGGTTAGTTGTTATTGCGATTTTTTTTAATTTTAAGAGGCGATTTGAATTGATTGATTTAGACCGATATATTATAGAATGATTATACAGATTGCAGAGCGAGGGAGGAACCAAATATTTTGGCAGACTTTGAAGCAGCAATACTATCTATTTGAGACTCGCTCTGAGAAAACGGGGTTTAACGCATGTGCGTAAAGTGTATTCCCAAATTTAACCGTGCATTCACACGAAAAATGCAATTAAATCGCAAAATGGCGACTCTGAATAGCCTATGCGGACTACTCAGGCTAATTTGGGACGACACTTTAAGCACATGCATTGAGCCCGGCTAATTTAGGCGTCTAGTCAATGTCACGAGCACGTACCCCAAACATCCCTCATTGCAGAACTTGTCACATAACTTGCCGGTCCATCCCGTCCTGCATTTACATGAGCCGTCAGCCTGCTCACACCTCTCCGTACCGCCGGCGTTACATTGACATATTTCCGTACAATAAGAACCTGCATATCAAAGAAATAAACTTAAAATAAACACTTGTATAAAACACAAATACATATGTCTTAAAACACACCATCTGGAATGGTCAAGAAACTCAATAAACTACATAACTGCAAACATGAATGTGATGTGATAATCAATAGACTTGGAATAATTGAGTGACATTTAAACACAAGCAGCCGTCATTAATAATAATGTTCATTCCAGTGTTCCACGAAATCATATAACATGTTTTGAGAAGGCAATCGTGGATAACATAAGAACATATGAGTCTTGTTCTTTGAAAATTGGGTTTAAAGCACGTGCGTAAAGTGTCGTCCCAAATTATCCTGTGCACTCCGCACAGGCTAATCAAGGGCGACAATTTCCGCTTTAATGATATTTTCTGTTTAAAGAAAGTCGCTTCTTAGCAATTATCAAGTTTAGGCGGAAAGTGTCGTCCTTGATTAGCCTGTGCGGAGTGCACGCGCTAATCTGGGATGACACTTAACGCACATGCATTAAATCCCTTTTTCACCAAGCACGGCTCAAATAAAAGTGAGCCTCGCTGTGAGAAAATGGGGTTTACTGCAATCTGCTTATCTGGGACGATAATTTACGGACACGCATTAAGCCTCAATTTAGCGGGATGTGTTGTTATTCTGGAAAGCGTACCGTGGTAGTTGGTATTGCATCCGTTATACGTATCAAAGTGGTAAAGGTTTAATACTGGAAATCGTACCGTGGTAGTTGGTATTGCATCCGTTCTACGTATTTAAGTGGTTAAGGTTTAATACTGGAAAGCGTACCGTGGTAGTTGGTATTGCATCCGATATACATATCTAAGTGGTAAATGTTTAATACTGGAATGTGTACCGTGGTAGTTGGTATTGCATCCGTTATGCGTATTTAAGTGGTAATGCATCCGTTATGCGTATCTAAGTGGTAAAGGTTTAATACTGGAAAGTGTATCGTGGTAGTTGGTATTGCATCCGTTATGCGTATTTAAGTGGTAATGCATCCGTTATGCGTATCAAAGTGGTAAAGGTTTTATTCTGGAATGTGTACCGTGGTAGTTGGTATTGCATCCTTTATGCGTATTTAAGTGGTAATGCATCCGTTATGCGTATCTAAGTGGTAAAGGTATAATACTGGAAAGTGTACCGTGGTAGTTGGTATTGCATCCGTTATCACACAGTCCTGTCTGGCGGTTACACATGTTGTTCGTGCACTGCGTCCCTGGACATCTGCTTTCACACGTGGTTCCGTAATACCCAGCATTACACACTGTAACCATGGTATTAGTAAATGCCAATATGCCCATATTTTTCCTAAAATGTTCGAATTTGAATAAATGTTTATGTCAATCTTCAACAAAATGAATGTTTAAATCTATGCGATTGTAAGTTCAGCAAAACTATTACCATGTATGAACCGATTTCTTTAACGTCTAAACCTCATATTAACTTATTTTATCAAAACAACCAACGCGATGATGATCTCAGCGTGTTTCACAATAAACAGAAAACTACGGCAAGGTTACGAGCGTTCGTTTTTGCTAAAATGTTTGAGACATCTACTGCGTAATCTAGAAAACAAATAAGAAGTGTTCTGAGAAAACTGGGCATAATGCATGTGCGTAAAGTGTCGTCCCAGATTTGCCTGTTCAGTACAACAGGACTTCAGTCCGCACAGGCTAATCAGGGACGACACTTTCCGCCTAAATTGTATTTTTGCTAAGAAGAGACTTCATTTAAACGAAAAATGTCAGAAAATCAAATGCATTATGACCAGTTTTCTCAGAACACGACTCAAATACACATTAGCAACTAAAGGATCTATCTACAATAGTAAAAACAGATACTTGTATATCAAGGCAGTGTGTAAATCCAAAAGCTACAAACAAAAAGGGAAACTATACCAGCAAAGTATTCGTAAAAAGCAGTCAATACTTAGAGTGCATAGGAAGAACGTGAATAAAATACAGAAATGGTTATGTGTTCAGGACATAGGTGGATGTAATATGAATACTATTGATACTTGTGTATGTGAGACCTGTTCCTGTTTGCAGATTCGACAGATTTAAAGGGACCGTGTCTATTACAGGTGCCCTAATAGGAAAATATTTCGAACAAATATAAGATATATAACATTATATTATATTTACTTTTGCATTCTAAAGTACGCATTTATAACTGCAATGTGTAAACAATTGTGTATTAATTTTCGCCCATTAATGCAAATAGTTGGACCGTCCATGTAAACCGTCATGAATACATTTTGAAATTACCGGACAATGTGTCGCAAACTAGCGAGAATTAATGACCGAAAGCACATTTTGATTATCTCTTTTTGAAACTCTTTCACAAGATATATCACGACATTGAAAACATTTGACATGTTTGTTTCAAGGAGTTTATTATATTTATAAGTATGGTTTATCTATACTGATAAAACATTTTGCCGATTGGCACTAATATCTTGTTTGCTTAGTTCATTTTACGCGGATGATACTTTCCAAAAAGCTGTTATCATATTTCTTTTAATTGTAACGTTTTCTTAAACATATGTATCGTTTGTAAATCAAAAAATATGAGGATTTTAAGTTCTTGATAAAAATGGACTGCAGATAAAACTCAAATAAAGACAAAACAATACAAATTATTCCGGCATATTTTTTAACATCAACGCAAATTTGCGCTGTATCTGTTTTGTTTTAAAACTGAACATTTCCAAATGCATGTCATTTATACAAATTTAAACGATTGGTCCATACAAACATAATGAGAAAAGGATTAGACCTAAAGTTCTACAATATTATAGGGGGGGGAGGGTCTTTCCCTTGGTATCCTTTTAAATATTTTACATACGCTGAACTCGACAGTTCAGTCCCACAGGACTTCTCTTGCAATCCGGACAGCCCCCTGTCGCGTCGCATGTACCGTCCAAGCAGGTGTTAGCGCATGGTGTGTCGCATCTGTAAGAAAAACATACTGAATGTGATGATGGGAATGTGTCAGATTTACATACACACGTCTAGGTGTAGCGAACGTTTATCTGTGGGTTTTTTTTGTCAAGACCCATACAGTATAGTAGCGGGACGGTATATGCTCCATACAAACATTAAACAATATAAAGAACAAAAAACATACTGTAAAAATCATGTACATTTGTCCGCACGGACATTCGCGGGATTAAGACAAGAATTTTAAGCGAACACCTAAATTCGTGGATTTCTGATTTTTGAAAAAAAGAGGAATTAACGTTGGTCGTTTCCCATGTTTGTGTTGAATTCGTGGATCGGTAAACCCAAGAAATCAACGAAAATAACTGCCCCACAGTTTATAATGTTTTACGATCTTGTCTTCAATAGCAGCTGGAGCAGATGTTTTGGAAAAACCGGTATATCGGATATATTATCTCACGTGGGCTCGAAGTGTGTTCAAAACTGATGAAAATACAAGTACTTAATAACGAGTCCACAAAGTTTGCCTTCTGTGAAATGCTGATTTTCTCGAGCCAAAATACTCTGTTAACAAAAACATATGATCATATTTATTACATACAACATATAGTCATACAAAAAATAGTAGATAACTAGTTTTAATTAAGCAATAGGAAAAACCCCTTCATTGCAAAAAATTTGAATAGTATTTACTTTCTGACATGAAATACATTTACCTTGGTGTGTAGTAACTCAGTTCACATCCCTGAGTACATGTTCCGTTGGTCGCGAAGCATTTCTTGTCTCCTCCACAATGCGAACTGCATGTACCGCTGCAACCGTCTCCATAGTAACCGTCCGCGCAGCCGAGGTCACAGTTGTTAGCGTAATTCTTACACATTCTATTCTTGCATCGAATACTGCACGTTTCGTTGCATACGGTGCCGTAGAAAGTGTCCTTACATCCGAATGAACATCTACCGTCCAGGATTTCACACACTCGATTTCCGTTGGTATCGGTCAGGCAGTTTGTGTAACACGCCTGTAAAAAGTGAAATAAACGGTGATCGAATGACTATGGCATTGTCAACTAAGTTTCGGTCTTACCTTAGTCGACTTACTTTTATAGATGGTCATCTTTACTTTCGCCCTATACATGAACAAGAGTCATAACTTGTCACAAAATAAGCCCGCTTTAAGACCTTGTGTATATTGGCAAAATTTCAATAATGCGATGAAATAATTCAAAAATGTTTCAAACGTATCAAACTTGGAAATTGGTCGAGATTTTATGCGCAGAAACATTGTCCCCCAAGTGTAATTGTGTTTCGACTTAAACTATTTGAGTTTTAGTGTAGACGATGTTTAGTTTGCCACTATTTTTTAAGTCAAGGGTAATCATTTAGAAGTGCTTCCGGTCGTCGGGCTTATTATCAAACATTTTGGAAAATACAGCGGCCAGCATTGATCACGACAACAACCGCCCGTTTATCAGGAATGTGTTCCCTAAAAATACGCCCGGTTTTTAAACAAGCATGTAAAGTCTATACAGAACGTCTACCTTGTTAAAAAAGAAAGATACCATCAAAAGAACAGCTTCGATTATATACAAAAATACTATCGGTTTTTATATCAGACAATTGGGCACTTACCCAAGTGAACAAGATGTAACACCGAGGGCTTCAGTTCCAAGAGTATTTGTTATGTTTTTGGCGTTTAATTATTCCTATAAATTTGAAGATGGAATGTCTAAAGCGGTTCTGAGAACAAACCTGAGTGCAATCCTCCCTCCAGTATCCAACCTGCCATACCCCCTGCTTGAAACACCCCTGTCCGACAAACAGCCTGCCTGACCCACAGCCTGCATGACACACACCCTGCCTGACACACACCCTGCCTGACACACACTCTGTCAGACACACCCCCTGCCCGACTAACTTCCTGCCCGACACACACCCTACCTGACACACACCCTGCCTGACACACACTCTGCCGTACATACACCCTGTCTAACATACACTATGCCAGACACACACCCTGCCCGACAAACACCCTTCCCGACACACACCCTACCTGACACACACCCTGTCTGAAACACACCCTACCTGAAACACACCCTGCCTGACACACACCCTGTCTGACACACATTCTGCCAGACACACACCCTGCCCGACACACACCCTGCCTGACACACCCTGCTTGCCTGTCTGTGTACATACATGAGTGCAATCCGCCCTTTAGTATATAACCTGACACATCCCTTGCCTGCCACGCACCCTGCCTGACACACCGCCTGCCTGACACACCCTCTGCCTGACCCACCCCTGCCTTACACACCCCTGCCTGACACCCCCCTGCCTGACACACCCCCTGCCTGACACACCCCCCAACCTGACACACCCCCTGCCTGACACACCTCTGCCTGACACCCCCCCTGCCTGACACACTCGCTGCCTGACACACCACTGCCTGACACACACCCTGCCTGACACACCCCTGCCTGACACACACCCCTGCCTGAAACACCACTGCCTGACATCACCCCTGCCTGACACACCCCCATTCCTGACACCCACTGCCTGACACACCCCCTACCTGACACACACCCCTGCCTGACACACCCCCTGCCTGATACACCCCCTGCCTGACATACCCCCTGCCTGACACACCCCCTACCTGACACACCCCCTGCCTGACACATCCCTGCCTGACACTCCCCCTTGCCTGACACACACCCTGTCTGACACACCCCCTGCCTGACACACCCCCTGCCTGACCCACCCCCTGCCTGACACACCCCTGCCTGACAACCCCCCCCCCTGCCTGACACACCCCCTGGATGACACCCCCCCCAACCTGACACCCCCCTGCCTGACACACCCCTGCCTGACACACCCCCTGCCTGACACACCCCTGCCTGCCTGTCTGTGAACATACCTGAGTGCAATCCGCCCTCCAGTATCCAACCTGACACACACCCTGCCTGCACGCGCCAGTGGTCTTGTCGCAGTAGAGCGTGTTGACGCCTTGCTCAACGGTCGGTTGACAGAAAGCACTACAGCTCTGCTGACAGATTAGGCCCCAACGTCCGGCAATACAAGTCACACATTCTCCGGACTACGACAAGAAGGTAATTATTAAAAAACAAGGAAAATCCAGCTGAGCAAAGAAGTCGAAAACTCTAATTTTAAGAACGAAGTTTTTTGTTTCTTGCAAGCAAGTGAGCATTTTACTTAAGCATCACGACAAAACATGTAATCAAACAATAGCAACCAAAAATTAGCGCTGTTACGTATGTCCCTGTGACACCTGTTTGGACACAGACAATTCACAAAATATTCAACAATAGGCAAGAAAACAAAGTGAAAGAGTTTCCGGGTTGCGGGGCGGCGGATTCGGTTCTTGTTTCCGCTTAAAGCTTAATTGGGTTGATACACTTTCTTCAATTTGCCGTAAGCATACATCGTTTATAGAAAATACTGTGTTTATTGGTGTGTTTGCGTAGCTATGGCTTATAATCAGTTGTAGATTTAACGGCCTAAACTTAAATTAAGAAATTCAACATTATGCATCAAATGATCCATTCGTAATCCAAAACATATCTTGTACATAATGTGTGCCTCTTTGCTTCTTGATTTTTATAGAGAGGCACCAAAATCTGAGTATTCAAAATATTTAATTATAAAACCACCCAAGCTTATTGATTACCATTTTTATGTTTCTAACCGACATTTTTTTATTATATTATGTGGTTACACAATCGTATAACATTCTATGGCTTGAAAATTAGTGTATGTATGGAAAAGTCGAGTTGGTTGAAAGCAAACTATATTTCAAAGAACATTTCATCGAGTTGTGTGCGTCATTATTCCAACAAACTATGCAATATGAAACTACATTTAAAGATATTTCTTACTAAGGACGTATGAGCCAACGTGCTTAGTATTAATAATGTTATTTTTGTTGTATTACAACCAACATATAATATTTTAATATTTCTTTGTCTGGGTATTTTCAGTAACCAATAACAATTGTATCATCATTTCTACTAACGTTCCGTTCGCACGAAGCACATTCAGTCCTGCATTGCTGGTTGCACGTCTGACCGTACCATCCATCCTTACAACCGTCGTCGCACACACCCGTGTCCTGGTTACAGCCTGAGAACAAAACAAAACAGTAAACCACTCAGAATTCAATATCAACTTCAAATCAATACCTCAGCCTGAAAAACAAAAATGTGCATAAATTTAACATATAAAAACGGATAACAAAAACAACGAAGCCGGCTGGCTCCCTAGAGCGCTGGACTGCAAATCCGAGCATCTTGGGATCGATCCCCGGCCCAGCCATATAACTTGGGTGAAAATTGGGCATGGCATCCTTTCTACAGCCATTTACCTCCGGCATCAATTGAGTCAGTTCAGTTGTTAGTTACTGGCATACAAATGTGCACTTAGTACTGGTGAACCAGCTTTCCATAGAGAAGTGTTAGTTGGTTAACTGACGGCCTTGATGACAAGACTACTGTTGACAACGGCGAAATATCAAACAAAACAAACAAACCGAAACCCCTATGGACTAAAATCCGGAATAGCCAATAAGACGATTTGTACAATGTTTTTTCTCGGCACTTAATCATGAACAAGAGAAACTTACCAGACTTGCAGTTGGGGCAGGTCATGTCACAGTAGCTGCCATAAGACCCTTGCGGACAGGCCGTGCAGTGGTTGGGCGAGTAGCGGTCACACCTGTTGAAGAGGCACAGTCTACTCGGACAGGGGGTGGTACAAGCGTCGCCTGCGAAACCCGCTGGGCAGACTACAATGAAACGTTGTGGAAAATGTTGCAACCAGTTTTTATCCAGGATCCATTATTGTAGTTATTTTATCATAATAATTATTAGAGCCCTCCAATGGAAGCGGATTACTATGTAAACATAAGCTTGACATTATTATCTAAAGAATCCATGCAATGTCACATTCTAAGAACCTCGCTTGTTAATGTTCGGATATCGTCGCGGTAAATACACATTGAATATATTGTCACACAAAAAACAACAACAAGCATGTGTGTAGCTCGTTATATCTATGTTACCTTAACACATCTTGCGTTGAACTTTAGGCTTTTGCTACAAGGAACATCAATTTTTTTTTATTTTAACTTTATTTGACGAAATATTTCACGAAATATTCGTTGATTTTGAATGTTCATGAGTATTTAAAGGATGTATCTTGATTGCGGAAATCTAGTCAAAGCGGAAAGTGTCATCATTGAATAGCCTGTGCGGACTGCACATACTGATCTGTGGCGACACTTTACGCACATGTATTTTACACTTTTTAACCACAGCAAGGCTCATAGTTTAATTGGAACATAATACTGTGTTAATAATTGCTGAAAAAGGATGTCGTCACGTACCAGCTGAAGGACAATTGACGCTGGGTGGGGAGACTTGGCAGTCGTCGCAGATGCCCGACACACGACCACAAGTACCGTCGTTACATCTGGAGCTCTGTCGTGACAGACATGAACATCTTCAAGTATAATTCAGCTTCGCTCAGTGAAACAGGGGTTAAATGCATATGTGAAAAGTGTCGTAACAGATAAACATGTGCAGTCAGCACAGGCTTATTAGGGACGACACTTTTCGCCTAAACCAGATTTCAAATAACAAAAGACTACTGTTTAATGAATACTTCCATAAAACTGAAAAGTGTCGTTCCTACTGCACAAGCTAATTTTTTTATCAGGACGACACTTTGCACACATGCATTAAACCCCCGTTTCCCTAGAGCAAGGCTCGTTTGATCTGTCATGTTTTTAATGTTTCACTATCAATAATGTTTTTCCATTCGTCGTTTTCAGTTATTTTTCTTGGAAAATGGTAAGAAAAGATAGCCACCAACGAATATTGGCTATTTTGCAGTTATATATAGAAAGCTTTTTATAATATAGCCATAAGTCATGTTCGCAAATCGTGGGCTCCACGCAAGACTATCGTAACTCACTTTTTGAAAAATTTACAGGAGAAGCAAACAACTTTTTATTTTTCTAAATACTTTTCTTAAAGACAGGAGTTCCTGATTGTGAGAGCAAAATAACAATCTATTACATATGGAATAGTAAAATCAAAATTAACTTTCATGATATTTTATAAATTGAATATTTTTTGAGTTACGATACTTTTGCAGGGAAAATGCTAAATTTTTGGGTGGTATTTCCACGGAAAAATATCGTAACTTGAGTTACGATACTTTTCCGTGCAAAATATTATAAAAATGGACGCAATTTTTAGTTGCAAAACTATCGTATTTTTTGTTGTTGAAGTTTTCAGCTGCTAGAAAATTAAAAAGATTTGTGTGCTATAATTTTAATTTTGTCAACTTTTATCATCATTTCTTACAGTAAGTTCAGAAAAATCTAAACAGAAACTGTTAATAATTTGACACTTTTATTCAATAACTCTTGAACAGTATCAAATAATTATTCCAAAAATATTGGTTGTTTAGACATTGTTTTTAATTTAACAATTGATACAAATAAAGAAATAATGGACATATTTTGGAAATTTATCAGTAATTAAATATTCAGCTCTCTTTTAGTTGGTGTTGTTGTAAAACATTTGTAATAGTATTAATTTATTTTGCATACATATTTCTAAAAGATAATAATCTTTATATATTCACAGAAATCTAAAACAAAAATGGGATGTATTTTAAAATATATAGGGATTTAAACTTAAGTCCAGAATCATTATTCAATAATGTACAATATTGTCAAGGCTATAATATTTGATGGTTAAAATGATAATGCTTTGATGATGCCTATAATCCTGACTTATTTTAGAATAAAATATCTTTTCGAAATCCTTTTAAATAAACATTTATTCCCATGCTATTCACCCAATTACGATTTTAGTTCACAAACATCAACAGCACTGCACTATTTTCAGTATAAAATTAATCATCTTACACCCCTCAATAAGAATATTGTGCTGGGTCTTGGTACCTGTATGTCTCTATATTGTGTAAAGGCACATAGATTTACAGTAAATACCCCACCGTCATAACACAACTGATACTTTAATTGATTTGGATAACTGATGTCCATTTTTATGGTTTTAAATTAAAATTAATCTACCTTTCCCCGCTCTGTTGTGCCATTGAAATACAAATGTATTCTATAAACATGCCTTACAGTCAGTTAGAAGTTATCTAAGGACGTCTATTCATCTTAACTATTCCCTAGACAACATGCCACACCATTCCATAGCCTATCAAACTATTTTGTCTTGCTGTGTCACCATTTCTTAGACTACTGATCTCAACCTAACTATTCCCTAGAAAACTGATTTCAACATCACTACTCCCTTGACAAGCTACCTCACTTTTCCCTACACAACTGACCTCAACTTCACAACTCCCTATACAACTGACCTCAACTTCACTATTTCATTGACAACTGACCTCAACTTCACTATTTCATAGAAAACTGACCTCAACTTCACTATACCCTCGACAACTGACCTCAACTTCACTATTCCCTAGACAACTGACCTCAACTTCACTATTCTATAAACTACAGTAGTTGCCTCACTTTCGCGTAACTTTTTACCTCAACCTCACTATTCCATAGACAACTGACCTCAAGTTCACTATTCAGGCATTTTTTCACCATTTTGGTAATGGGGCCGGGTCCTATTCGATTGGGAAATATCTTATACTTTTGACTAGAATTGGGAAATCAATTTTTTTGATATTATGCTAACAAATACTTAACAATTCATAATACAAGTGATTCAATATTATATTTTCTATGGTTCAACATATAGAGCTAGATTTTTGACATGTTTAGATTTATTAAAAATATATTCTTTTTTGGAAACGTTTAATTTGGAATTTTTAGGTCCCATTTGGGAAAAATATACATGTATACTTTTTTCCATTGGGGAAGGGTCCCCTACCAGACCAAAATTTGATCGAAAAAAACACTGCTTTTCCCTCTACAACTAACCTCAACTTCACTATTCTATAGACAACTGACCTCAACTTCACTATTACATAGTCAACTGATCTTCACTTCACTATTCCATAGACAACTGACCTCAACTTCACTATTCCTTGGACATCTGACCACAACTTCACTATTACATAAACAACTGACCTTAACTTTACTTTTTCCAAAACAACTGAACTCAACTTCACTATTCAACAAACCAATGACCACAACTTCACTATTCCCTATACAACTGACCTCAACTTCACTGTTCCCTAGACAACTGACCTCAACTTCACTATATCCTATACAACTGACCTCAACTTCACTATTCCCTAAACAACTGACCTCAACTTTACTATTCCCAAGACAAGTGACCTCAACTTAACTATTCCCAAGACAACTGACCTCAACTTCACTATTCTAAAAACCAGTTGCCGCTCTTTTGCTTAACTTTTGACCTCAAATTTACTATTCTGTAGACAATTTGCCTCACCATTTCATTGACTATCAACCTCAACTTCACTATTCTTTTGAATAGCTGCCTCAGTATTCCTTAACTTCACTATTCCCTAGACTTTTTGCCTTACCATTCCTTAGGCTATCAAACTAAACTTTACTATTATTGTCCCTATCTACATATACTTCACTATTCATTATTACCAACTTCTATTCCTTTATTCATCAAACTACCGAAATCCACATTAATATTTAATTGCCTATCTACCTCAAACAAACTATGCCCAATATCTACTTTTTTGTTCACTGTTCCTAGACTAACTATACCTCCAACTTCACTTTCCTTGGACTACCAATGTCCATTTCACAATTCCCTTGTCTGCTTACCGAAACTTCTCTAATGTTTAGTTTGCATTTGAATTTCAGATTTATCGAAGTAATATCGTCATCAATCATCATTACCAATGTCAATACATTCTCTGGATCTTTTAAATGATTGTTATCAAAACAATCGTCTTGTTCATTCTCCTAATCATCATGATTTTCATTATCAACATCATAAACTTTATCATTATTTTTTAATTTAAGAGTAATTGGTATCAACAACTTTATAATCCTTGGCATTATCAGAAAATTGAAAGTTCCCTGCTTGGAAAAAATCAATATTTATTTATTTTTAGAAAGAAACGCGGCATTTTTTAGGTCTGAATCCTTAATTATTGAATGTAAGTATGTTCTTCAATGCCATATATTTCACCTGAAATACATGAACGTCCGGTACAATGTAACATGCATTTTGTGTCAAACAAAGTTTACAAGAATATTTACCCTCGCCGATGTCAGAGTTATAGCCTTGTAAATGGCAACCGTTAAATGCATGACAACCAAGAAAGACAGAAAACAAACTATGTACTCTGTAAATCAATAAAGCTTTTGGGCCCAAAAGTGATAATTGATTAATCAAAAGTCTGATAGTCCAGTTAATACAATAATGACCTACCATACATTTTCAGTACTATTATGCATTTGGTTTACACACCAGGCACCTTTTGTCAAAAATCACAACTTGATTTCAATCTAGAAAAGTGAGATTTTTCAATGTAGAAAGGTTTAGATAAAATAATTAGATAATTCACCAATAAAGTAAATACTAATTTTAATTTATATATATATATATAATATATTTTATTGATTACATGTTATAAATGTTATAAAAATTATAGTATTGAAATAGTGACTTTTTTCAAAATGGTCAAAGCATTATCTGCTTTCATGAAAACAACAAATGATAAAATTATGATGTAAAGCCTTTATGTTAATTTTTTTAAAGTTGAAAACAATCATCTTTAAAATCAAATAGTACTCGTAATAATTTATATTGCAGATGATTTTCTTACAATTCTCTGCATAATTATAATTAACACAAAGCTCAAAACCCATACCGACTCATTTAATCGTATGAGTTGAAAACTATAAATGCGTCTATGTGTTGAATGAACAAATCTACAGAAAAAGTAGAGATTCCCCAATTGCTATATCCTTTATTCTATACTACACAACAAAGATTGTCAAACAGTTTTTCATATTATAATTAAACTCTTCTTGAAGACAATACAGAATGTTTTTGGTTTTGCGTACCGGTAGTTTAGGTATTTGTTAAGAATGGAAAAATTGCAGTTATGCAGTTGGGCCTATTGGGGTAAATTTCTTCAACATTTTAATGGCTCTTGGTAAAGCTCAATTTAGGAGAAAACCTGATTAAGACATTAAGGCCAAAAAAAACACACATTATCAACAATAATGATGGATGTAGTATCTAAATTGCAATGATCGTTCTGAACTGAAAACTGAAAAAATTCAACAAAAGGATATATAATGCACTTGGTTGACTTATGTGGAAAATCTTGACTATAACCATGCTGACAATAAAATAAAAACATTCCAAGTAATAAGTTTTAACATATTGCAATGTAAAATGTGCCCCTGAAAACTCAAGTTTCGATAGTTTTGCATGAAATAATTATTATGATGTAATGCATTTGTGTATGCAAGACTATTGTAACTCAAGTTACAATAGTTTTGCAGGGAAAACACAGCAATGTTTAAGTAACTATAATTCTTAGCTATAATCATTTCAACAATAAAGATTGGAAATATACTGCTAGTAATTTTAAAGTATATCTATATCATAAAATACTATGAAAACTGCCAAAAAGTCATTTTCTGAAAAAAGTGGAGTTACGATAGTTTGCCATAGAGCCCACGAAATGCAATAAAGCAAGAACATTCATAAAGCTTTTTGTGATACATCACACATACCGATTGGCACGTTAGCTGACACTGGTCGCCATAGAAACCGACGTCACATCCTGATAGACAATATCCGGTTCTGTTGCAGGTTCCATTATTACAATTCGCGTTACAAGCGCTATTACATGTGGGCCCATAGTACATGCTGCCTTGGCAACCAAACTTGCAAGCCGCAGTAGTGACGTCACAGGCTTTGTTGACGCAGTTGTTATTGCAAGACAAAGAACAGTCACTTCCGTAAAATCCATCAGCGCAACCTTTAAGAAAAATATAACAAACGGTCAAAATGTATTTGAGCCTCGCGTACAAAAATGGGGCTAAATGCACGAGTGTAAAGTGCCGTCCCATATTCGTCTGTGCCGTCCGCACAGGCTAATCGGGGACGACACTTTCCTGTGTCATGGTATTTTTCGTTAAAAGGAATTCTCTTATTAGAGAAAATCCAGTCAATGCGGAATGTGTTGTCCCTGATAAGACTGTGCGACCTGCATTAACCCATATATGCCCAGTGGACTCTCCCATCCTTCAAAATTGGATCAATTTATTTCCAAAATTAGGGATGTCTGGTATATTTATTTCTATTTTTATAATATTTCTTACAGAATTTCGTTTAAGCAAACAGTGTAGACCCTGATGAGACGCCGCATTTTGCGGCGTCTCATCTGGGTCTACGCTGATTGCAATGTCCTTTTTTCAGGACGCTAGGCATAAATGGGTTAAGGACCATTTCCTGAAAGCGAGGCTGATGTAGATAATATTGCGGGATGCTTTAGGTTAACCAGGCTGTTTGTGGCTGAAGTATGGTATCAGAATGTTTAGCTTTGAATTATTACATCATAATTATATAAGAAGATGTTTGACGTTTAACCCGTGAAAGTTTGTTTTTCCGAAATACAAAGAAAAGAAAAAGCTTGAGATTATAACAACCATGAGCGGAGTCTAATGTTGGGATTTTTTTTTTGGTAATCAAAAAGGCAAATATTTAGGGAAATGCTCTTACATAAACAAATAATGTTTGGACGTTGCGGCGCTTTTAAAATTCTAAGTAATACAATGGTTGTATTTAGGTTAACATGATGCTCCCAATTTTTAAATTGGCATTACATTTGAATGTATAGCCATATTATTTTTACTGTAATTTACAACACTATATAAATCTTCTCGGAAATTCACACCGCTGGTGGGTACCACAATAACTAAGTATATTCTGTCTCATAAATTCCAGTGCAGAACAACAGACTTACCTTCTGAACAGAAAGTCCTCGTGTTCACGCAGTTGTTGTTCTTGCAGTTCTGACTGCAGGCCGCGTCACATTTCTGTCCGTACCATCCCAAGTCACATGGGGCGCAATTACCAAGCTCAAAGGAACATGTTGCCCCTTGACAGAAGCTGCTGCATCTCTCCGTACATTGGAGATTGTAGAAACCGTCTTTGCACCTCCCAGCATTGCAGTTTCCTAAAGATGAAAGGTTGTGATTATCGTTAGATATTTATGATGGTACATCTTCAGTCGTCTTTCATATTAACCCCTCCCCCCTCCCCGATCAATTTGATATAACTCGTCCGTTTACACTCGTCGCAGTATGAAGCCACATAACGTTGGCGTATTCCCCTCACGTGAAAAAGTTACCCATTTCAACTCCTGAGTGGTAAATAGCAAGCTTGTGATAAATTTTTTGCTCGGATTCGAACCCGGGAACTCTCGACTCCTAGACTAGCGCTTAACCGCTACACTACTGTTCCCAAAATGTAAACACAATAACGCTTAAACTGCGGGAAATACATTAGGCGCTGTTTAATCTGTCAATCTTGTTCAGTTAGGTTTGTTCAGTAAGGTGTATTTCTGGATCTGCAAAGTGCATACAAAATGAAGTATTGAGACGTTAAAAGGTAACAATCGTTAAACACATGCCACATAAAATATCGCACCAGTGAATTTGTTACAGCTGGTCGCCCCGGTGACGTCAGTGGCACAACCCTCGGAACAGGCGCGACTACAGTTTTCACCATACATCCCCGCCTTGCACGTGATACACGAGCCATTATCTCGAGAGCATTCCAGGCACCTTAATAAATACAATTATGTTTTTACGTACCGTACTATAAATAATACCATAATAACCTTACAACATATTACTCGTATATTTCTAAGGTAAAGGGTTCGAAGAGCGGGACGAATACAAAAGGTGTTCCGATATTGCTTTTTTCGGCTTTCTATTTTGTGTGATACTGATGCTTGGCTTACGACGGTTTGTAACGGGCCGTCGGAAATGTCGACAATAAATGCATATTCCTTCGTTTTGTTTTGCTCAAACTGGTCGTTTCTTTAAACAAACAACTACGACATTGCCATGTTATTATTTTACAGTTTACCCTGTGAAGCGATTATATTAAGTACATTTAATAAAATGTATGTTTTCAAATTAAAGATGTTAAGTGTATATCATTGCATTTGTATTTCTTTGTTTCTAAAGAAGCTATTCTAGCAAAAGAACCTATACAGTCAAGCATAACAAAACTTGTTAACAGATGTGCATACCCTGAATGGAGGCACGGTGTGATGCATTTCAACTCGTAATATCCGTCCTTGCACTTTGCGATGCATTGTCCGTTACTCTAAAACATGAAAATGCATTTGGAAATACGGTTTGGCAAAAATGGACGTCTGTATTGAGCCTCGTATTGGAAAAAATAACTAATTAGATGTGCGTTAAATGTCAAGATAGTCTCTTTTGAATGAAAATTCATCTTCAGCGTAAAGTGTCGTCCGTTATCAGCATTTGTGAACTGCACATGCTTATCTGGTACGACACTTACCGCACATGCATTAAGTCCAGTTTGCCCAGAACGTTGCTAAAATGTTATATAGCAGTCCCACTAGTTTATTGAAATGTGTATAAATCACGAATAACATATAAATCAATTTAAAAAATGAAAAATCGATAATAAAAACCCCCACAAAATTTGCTTTGGGAAAATGGTTGGATATACATATAGGTCTAATAGTTTCTTTTACTTAGCACAGTCAATACAATTTACAAATCAATATTAAAAAGAACGGTAGCTTCCGCTTGTTTGCTCTTTTGCGATTAAAGGAAGATGGTTTTTTGCAATATCCCAGTTTTTGCGGAAAGCGTGGTCCCTGATTAGCATGTGCAGTCTTAACAGGCTAATCTGGGACGAAACTTTACGCACATGCAGTAAAACCCGTTATAATATATATATATATATATATATATATATATATATATATATATATATATATATATATATATATATATATATATATATATATATATATATAGACAAATAAAGTAACCTACCTGGAAGCAGGTGTCATTGTAGCAGTTCAGACAAGTCTGGTCGCATGTTCTACCCCAGTAAGTGTTTGCGCATGACCTGCAGGAACCTGTGTCTCTGTCGCATGTACCGTCACCGCATGTCGCCGGGCATGACTTGTCACATAGCACACCCCAATTGTTCCTCGGGGAGCAGGCTGGATCAAATGGAAAAATGTTTATTTCGACTGTAAACAAATCAAAATGAGCCTCGCTCTAAGAAAACGGGGTTTAATGCATGTGCATAAAGTGCCGTCAGGAATTATCCGCACAGGCTTACAAGGGACAATACTTTCTACATAAAATGGATTTTCGCAAGAGGAGACTTGTTTTTAAGGAAAATTGCCATAAGAGCGGAACGTGTCGTCCTTGATTAGCATGTGCCGTCTTCACATTTAACGCACATGCATTAAGTCCGGATTTCCCAGAACGAGGCTCATGTGTTAATTGTATAATTGTTACAGTCAACAATTCAACATCGCATTTAAAACGTTAACAAAATCGCATGTGATATTGCATGCGCTATATTGCAAAAGGGTTTGCACTGTCGTCATTAGTATTTACTTTGGTATTGCCAGTTATTACAGTACAAACGTTACTTTAGCATAGACCGACGGTTGAATGTTAAACAAACAAGTATCTTTTAATTTACTCAGTTATTTGAAATTTCCCAAATGGAGTGTACATCACATAATTATACATCGCTGAACAATGTCATCAATACATTGAATTCGACACCTGCTAAGCCAAACTGCGACATAAAGGTCAACAAAAGTTAATTGTTTGTGTTAAGTTAAGCGCAAATTGAAACGCAAATCAGCTGCAACAAAAAGTAGAAAACGGACGCTAATTCAACAGTTAACGAAAACTACTTGCAACAAATAGCGGAAAACGGGCGCCTACGTATACTAAACGCTTCGGACAAACACTACAAATAACCCATGTTTCTTGCTAACCTCACTTCCCCCTCGCGTTCCGTTCAAAAGCGTGCTAGACAAGTAAAAGAGAAAACGAAAGCGGAAATGAATTTCGAGATGTTTGATGGATGGAATTGATGAAATTTCATATGAGCGATTAACCCATTTATGCCCAGTGGACTCTCCAATCCTTCAAAATTGGATCAATTTATTTCCAAAATTAGGGATGTCTAGTATACTTTTTTCTATATTTAGAATATTTCTTACAGAAATTCCTTTCAACAAACAGCGCAGACCCAGATGAGACGACGCATTATGCGGCGTCTCATCTGGGTCTACGCTGTTTGCAATGTCCTTTTTTCAGGACGCTAGGCATAAATGGGTTAATTATTTTTTATACTTTGATTGAAGCTCCTTCATAAAACCGTGTTTTTCTGTAAACCTGAAATAACTAATGGCTTCAGATAATGATTTATATATTAACACATTAAGGGCGGTTTTATATCAGGCATGTAATTCACATCTGATTTATTCATATTAATATCATGTGTGCCCTGTGTATTATCTCAATAAGTAGTAAGAACGTCCAAATTTGAATTGAAACAAAACACATTTATTTCGTTTGTTTGGCATCCATACCTGTGTTTGTTATTGTTTCAGTTTAAACATATGTATAAGACCTGTGTGTTGTAAGTGTTTTGTTCGAATGCTATTGCTTTTTGAACTCCATCATTCGTGTTTTGACATATGCTTCCATATACATTTTTTTTGCAACTCCATGTTTTGACCGTAAGTTTTTTAGAGCCGGTATTCGTATTTGTATTGGCAATTCCATGCAGTGCCCGGTTTTGTATTTGTACCTGCTTCACGACACAGCTGTGTGGGAGTGGGTTTACTGCATTCAAGACAAGACCCGAGTGCCTGGTCGCAGGTGCCATCGTTACATGTTACTGCGCATGTCAGCTCGCACTTGGAGCCCCAATATCCGGCCTTGCACCCCTGGCGACACTCCCCCGTCCTGTTACAGTTCTGATTGGTGCAGTTCACTGGACAACTGATGTCGCAGCTGGGTCCGAACCATGTCAGCTCGCATTCCTCTGTGCATCGTCCGGTGTCGATATTACACGAACGGATAGCCAGGGGGTTCATACCGCAGTTGCCATTGCATCGCTCCGTGCATGTTGATCTGAAGTAACCAGGGACGCACTGGCCTTCACTACAGACTCCGAACTCCCTTTCGCAGTACACGCGTCCGTCCGCTGCCCGTGGAAAGCATTTGTCGCTGCAGTTCTGCCTGCATAGGGATCCGTATTTGCCTTGCTTGCAGGAGACACACTCCCCGAGGTTATCACACGCTTGACAACCGGAGTACATGCACGGCGTTGTACAGGTCAATGAGTAATACCCGTCGTCACATCCGCTTGCACACGCGCCGTTGTCCTGGTTGCACTTGTCACCCTTGCAGTTTCCGCAAGGTGTCGTGCAGTTGGCGCCCCACCAGTCATTGGCGCATGCTTCACATCGTGCTGTGTAGCGGTTGCAAACGCCGTTGAGACAGTTCTGTGGGCATGTCTGGTTACAGTAGAGTCCAGTGGTTGATGTCGGGCATACTGGAAATGTAGAGAAACAAAACAAATAGCGACACGGTTACATGGCAGCAGTTTAAATATATTTGAGCCGCGCTTTGGAAAAACGGGGTTGAATGCATGTGCGTAAAGTATTGTCCCGGATTAGCCTGTGCAGTTGTACACAGACTAATCAGGGACGACACTACTGATTTTTTGATATTTTTGTAAAAAAAGAAACTCTTCTTTGTGAATATCCAGTTTAGGTGGTAAGTGTTGTCCCTGATTAGCCGGTACAGAGTGCTCAGTCTAATTCGTGCCGCAACTACGAACATGCATTGAACCGTGTTTTCCCGGATGGAGGCTCATTTGCATTTGAACATCGACGCTTTTAGTATAGCATGATAATTTATATCTGTTTTTCCTGCGATGTAATAACGTTATGAATTCCATTTACCCTATATAAAGGATGTGTAGTAATATAAATACACAAACATTTAGTTGGCGCTTTTTTGAATGAACAGCTGTTTCAGTAACTACCTATACGAGCGTCTTAAAACAACCACCACCAGCGGTGTTATATTTAAAACGATGTAGCAATTGCAGAAAAATCCGAGAAATAATGTCGTTTTCAAGTGTTTTAGTTTAACATTTGATACATAAGAACAAAATGTAATAGTTGGTCTTAGGAAAAAATGTGTTTTACATACATAATGTGTTTTGTTTTAGATAAGGCTATAATTAAGTCACTTGACATCAATACGAATGATATAGACAGATACGTTCATACAAAAGTAGTTGTGAATTTAGTTGTCAGCGGTCTGTCGATACTTCCTGTCGCATTTTAGCGAGTCTCCCTATTTTAAAGAGCCCCGCTCTTTCAAACAGAAGTTTAATGCATGTGAGTAAAGTGTTCGTAAATGCTTATCAGGGACGACTCTTTCCGGAACAACTTGATGTTTGCTAGCAAGAGACTTTCCTAAAACAAAAAAATATTATAAAAGCGGAAAGTGTCTTCCCTGATTAACCTGTGCGGACTGCATTAAACCCCATTTTCAAAGAGCACGGCACAAATGTACAAATGTGGTCAATAAAATACGAAACCAACAGCTTTATTTGTCAATTTGAATAGAAAAATGCAAATCTGTATCGATATGTTTACTACCTCCGTAATAACGATTAAGGTATTACGATAAATAAATAGTGAAAAATGTAATTCTATTGTATACACACTGAGAATGCATGTTTTAAATTAATATGTCGATAGAATACCGATAGAAATATATTAGATGAAAAACATACCCGATATACCTGCAGCTATATTAAATATTACGTAAAAAAGTCCAAGATGTGTCACAGGGTTAAATAATGCATACATGGTAAGATGCATATACATATGAGCCTCGATACGGGAAAACGGGGCTTAATGCACGTGCGTAGTGTTGTCAAAGATTAGATTGATCAGTCCGCACAGGCTAATCTGGGACGAAACTTTCCGCGTGTATGGAATGTTTCGTTTTAAAGAAAAAGTCTTTTGAGCGAAATTCCAGTTAAGGCGGAAAGTGTCTTCCCTGACTGCACAGGCTAATCGGGGACGACACTTGAAGCACAAGCGTTAGATCCCGTTTTTCTAGAGCGAGACTAGGTAACGATAGTAAGCAAATGTGTTACTGATATTAGATCAAAATGTTTTAGAAAAGCAAAAACACAAAACAACAACGAGAGGCGTCACACACAAGACATGAAATGCATGCATACATAAGTAAGTATGATTGCGAGGTATATGGAATGAACATCTTTATATCATGGGCGAAGGTGCGGGTGCCACGATATGTTCACCACACTTCCGGTTTCTGATATCATACCTGCGTCGCGGCAGAGGGGCGTTCGATCCTGTAGACAGTCCGCGCAGACGCCTGACTTCCGGTCGCACTTATCATCAGTGCAGGTCTCAATGCAAGCGTTCTGACAATAGTCTCCATAGAAACCATTCACGCAACCTTCGCTACACACGCCGTCTCTCTGGCAGCGCTTTGCACTTCCGGCACAGGTCTGGTTGCACTGGCGCTCGCACATGGGTCCGAACCTTCCATCGATGCATCCTTCTGTGCAAATGCCGGAGGTGAAGTCGCAGCGCACTAAATTATCATTGGCGTTAGGAAGGCAGTTAACAGGGCAACGGGTCACGCAGGCGTTTCCATAGTAACCTGGTTTGCAAGCTGCGATGAGACACGCTCCATTAGTCTTGTTGCAGGAGATGATACCCGTGTTAGAAGGCAGGCACTGAGCGCTACAGTTGAGATCACAGATGGTTCCGTACAGGCCCGTCTTGCATGTGACACATTGCCCGCTTTGCCGGTCACAGGACGAACAGCCCGGATGTAAACAGGACTTCGTGCATGTGTCGGTGTAGAACCCGTCCACGCATCGTACGTCGCAGGTGCCCGTAAACTGTGCGCACGTGCCTTGTGCGCAATTCTGACAACGTGACTCGCACTGGTTACCATAATAGCCGGGTTTGCATGAGTCACAGATAAGCGTCATGCGTCCGCACGTGTCAGAGCACGTGCTAGAGCAGTTGTACTCACAAAAGAGACCATGTTTGCCTACAGGACAGGCTTAAATCCCAAGCAGAAAGTATAGAAAGTAACTATGTAAAGCAAAAAAGCAAAAAATGTTGAAGTGTTAACAAGGACAATACAAAGCCGACTAAATGGTTGCTTTTACTCAATTATACTTATAGGCATGACTAAAAATGAACACAGGAGTTCAGAAACATATGTATTTAAGAATAACGTTAACAAATAAGAAAGAAGCAAGAAATGTCAATGATTTTATCAAATAAAACTACATGCGTTCGTGAAGTGGTATAGTGCATGCGGCATGCGTTGGTGAAAGGGTATATTTTAGTGCATGCAGTGAACACACATTTGAAAAACACAACCATATTTGAATGAAGCCTACAGACAATGTAATAAATGTAAATCTAAAATTAATCGCACTGCAAATAGGCGAAACTGACAAATTAGATAATGTAAAAGAATTTAAAAGAAACTAAACTAGTCGTCAATATTTTAAATCGCGGACTATGCGTTAATGATAACGCTTATTTGGTTAATGTTTACCCTTAACGTGATATGTGCAATTACAATTATGACTTGATTGGCTGAGAAAGTGGGGGTAATTGCGCGATTTTTAGAAGAAAAGCATGCGTTGTGTTTCGTTGGATAAAGTGTGCACGTGCTTTATTTGTGTTTTAAACTGAAGCTATCTTCTTCGAAAACAGCCACATCCACCATGCAACAAAACACGCATATATCCCGTGTTAAAATGTTGAAAGAAAATATCACATTTTTCGTTGAAAATGATTTGTAAATCACCACAATCGTCAATAGACGTCAGTAATGTGTGCTGTTATATCTGCGTCAAAAATTCTAAGTATTAGTGCATGTTCATAGATGGTCCCCATGCACACAGCATGACAATATCACACATGCGATAATGGCACGCACCGATGACGTCATAAAAATCAACAGTGACGTCACTCTCCGTCACGTGCAGACTGTACCTGCGTCTCGACAAAGAGGCGTCTGTAACACAGCGGGCTTCAAACATTCAGCGCAGATTCCTGTAATTCTGTCACATGTCCCGTCGTTGCATGTTGTCGTACATGTCCTGGAACAACTATCTCCAAAGTAACCTGTCTTGCAGCCGACGTCACATAATCCATCTCGTGAGCACGTGTCTATTATGCAGTTTTGATTGCACGTCTGAATGCAGTAGGGACCGTAAAAGCCGTCCTTACATCCGTCCAGGCAAACAGCAGAAGTGACGTTGCACGCTCCAAGCAGGTTGCTGCCTACGGACAAACAGGTGTTCTCGCACAGTCCGGTACAGAACAAATTGTAGTATCCAGCGACGCACAGCTGCGAGTCGCACGTGCCTGACAATTTGTTGCACGTGATCTGGCCGCCCGATAAAGGGAGACAATTCCTGCTGCAGTTCGACAGGCAGTTTTGACCGTACAGACCAGCCTTGCACGTGACGCTCGCGCCGGTGAATTTTTCGCACGTGGCAGCTCCTGGAAACGGGCAGGGCGTGTTACACGTGTCTCCATAGTAACCGGGGTTGCAGTCTCCCAGACAGACGGCTGTAGTCTGGTTACATACGTTGGTGGAGCACTGCCCACACCGGCTGTTGCACGTGAGGTTCCAGTAACCGGGCGGGCATGCATCGCACTTGGCCGAATAGCGGTGACAGGAACTCACGCAGTTCAATGGACAACGTACCTCGCATTTTGTACCGTAGAAATAACCGGTGGCATTTGGATAGCAAACTGAAATGAAAATCAAATAATGTAAGGTCATCGATATTCGTCAACATGCAATTTCGTTGTTTATTTTTTTTTTCGTTTACAGGTACATTCGTGGATTTCTGAATACGGAAAAAGAGGATTTTGGTCGGTCATTGTAGGTGTGTTGGTGTTAAATTCGTGGAATCATGAAATCATAGAAAAACTAATGTCCCACGAATGATATTGATTTTGCAGTGCTTGCATTTACTTTATGTCTAGCATAGTGGATACTGAGCGGTATTATTTCGTAAAACTGACCCTGGTAAAAATGAAATCTATTGCACACAAGCCGTAATCACAAAAGTATGCATATTACTTCACAGGCTGTTTACTATTCGTTTGTAGCATACTTATATCGGGTTGTGATTGAAAGAAATGTCAAAGAACTATCTAGAATTTTCTATTGACACTTACCAGCGGATCTGCACAGCGGTGTTTGTAACACGGCGACCTTCTTGCACTCATCGCACATGCCATCATCTATGTTACACGCGTCATCCGTGCAGGTGGTGGTACAGTTGAGGCTACACGTGGGTCCGTAGAACCCGGGCCTGCACCCAAGGTCGCGGTAACATGGCCCGTCGCGATTGCACACACCTCCATTGCAGTTTTCTCCGCAGAGTTTATCACAAAAGTCGCTGTAGAACCTGGCCTCACAGCCGTCTCGGCAAACTCCGGTGAGAAAATTGCAGTTCCGGTTACCGCTCCCATCCGCCCTACAGTTCAAGTTGCATCTCGCGGTACAGTCGATATCGTAGAATCCAGGCGAGCACGCGCCAACTACGCAGTTGCCTGAAGTCTTGTTACAGTAGATTCTCCCGTCAGCCGAGGAGGAACATCCGGTGCTGCAGTTCGCCGAGCACGTGATTCCCCAGCGTCCCTGTTTGCACGTTTCACATTCCCCGTTATCACGGAAACACGTCTGGCATCCCATATAATTACAACTGGTCCGACACATTTCGCCATAATATCCGTCAATACACGCTCCAATGCAAGTTCCGTTTTCTTGGTAACAGATTCTGCTCGTACAATTCCCGCACGTGCTCTGACACGTGTTTCCATAGTAACCGCTCTGACATGCAGTGCATTTCTGCGTATAGCGGTCACAAATACCTTGGCAGTTTACCGGACATGACACGTTGCAAAACATGCCTGTCAGCCCCGCGCCACATTCTGAAAGCGGACCGTAACAAGGTGTGTGAGAAACTGTGTGGGAATAGGGTTTGAAATGATATTGTTGTGTCCACTCCTTCCCTTGTGTGCATAAATTAAGTATCAGAAGCTTTGTTTGTGTGTGTCTTTTAAAGTTTTTGAGGAAATTCCGCGCCTGAGGCTGCATTTTCTAAGACCCTAAGAAGTCCCTGCTCCCATAACTTATTGACATACTGAACACAGGATAATTGATACAAATCTGCAATGTCCAGCTAGCTTTTCTTTTTGTCTGAAAAATATTACATTTTATGACGCGGTCTTGTTCAGTAGGCGAAACCGGACTACCCGGAGGAAACCCTACCTGTCAAGTATGGTGTACACAGAGCAAACTCTCATGCTGCCGGGAATTACTAAAATAGATTCGCAATGATGTACTTCACTTCAAACCACTTGTCAACATTATTTCCATCTTAAATTTATTGATACAAATAAGCCACCTTGCACATCAAGAATCAAAATTGCTTTTAGCGTTCCCATCCGTAGGTCAACATTTAATATGGCAGTAAAAAAGACGTAAATGCTCATGGTGCTGTGCATTTCAATAAATAATTAAAGCAATATTTGTGAAATGTTTATGGTTCATTTATAAATATGTTGATTGTTATGAAACGGTAATGGTTCGTTTATCAATATATTGATTGTTCGGAATTATTTATTAAATATACGATTTTAATTGCGCGGAATAGTTTCGTACGGAAACGAGCGCCGTCGTGCGAACATGGCTATTTTGTCATATGCCCTAAGCTATAACGTTCGGAAACTCTTGCAAGAGTCAGGTTTTAATGACGTATGGTTATATTCAGAATCTGTTAATGTTAACAGCTTTAATATAATGTTTCGCAATAGATTAAAAGATTTGTTTATTTCAAAATGGCGAATTAATGTAAATGACTCTCCATCACTATATTTGTACAAAGAATTGAAACCCATTTTTGAAAGATCCATTTATTTAGACAAAATTGAAAATTCGAAATTTAGAAACATAATCGCAAAATTGAGATTGTCTTCCCATGTTCTATTTATAGAAACTGGTAGGCACCAAAATATTCAAAGAAATGAAAGAACATGTACATTTTGTTCAATGAATGAAATTGAAGATGAGTACCATTTTGTTCTTATATGTCCTTTATATGATAATATTAGAAATACATGTATACCTGTTTTTTACAAAAGAAGACCAAGTATGTTTAAATTTATACAATTGTTGAATGAGACTAGAAAATCTGTATTGATACGTCTAGCTAATATTTTTATATAAAAGCATTTAAACTTAGAGCCGAAAATTTTTAGTCTTATGAGAGAATAGTTTATTCCCCAAAATTGTGATTTTGTAAATAATTTATAACTGCATAATGTCTCAATTTTATTTTTCTCAATCACTAACGGATCATAATCATTTACTTAACTTTGTTTAACAATTAAGAGCCTTCTCTTTCATATTGCATTCTCACAAAAATCATCTATGTGTGAAAATGCACAAACATTTGTTGTTAGTTTGACGCATGTGTATGTTTATGTATTTATGATTGATTTACAATGTATTGTTTTTGACGATGAGCTGTATATGCTTAAGTCGCAAATAAACTATCTGTTCTGTTCTGTATAAATCCACGTAAGGTCTTCTGATCTCATAAGCGGTAATTATGAGTCCCCATAAGATATAACCGATTCAATGTACATATGAAGCTACCCTGAACCGATATTCTCATGGCACATTTTCAGGTAACCGATTCAATGTAGATATGAAGCTACCCTGAACCGGTATTCTCATGGTACATTTTCGCACGACGCGGGAAAAAATGAGACGCGTTCTGATAAAACTGGGCTTAATGCATGTGCGTAAAGTGTCGTCCCAGATTAGCCTGTGCAGTCCACACAGGCTAATCAGGGAAGACACTTTTCGCTTTTATGGTATTTTTCGTTTAAAGGAAGTTTCTTCTACACGAAAATTCAGTAACGGCGGAAAGTGTCGTCCCTGATTAGCCTGTGAGGACTGCACAGGCTAATCTGGGACGACACTTTACGCACATTCATTACGCCCAGTTTTCTCAGAACAATGCACAAATGGTGAATGCTACATGTATATATGATGTAAGATAAGGCTTAAAGCAGAGAAGCTAAGGTCACAATTAACACAAAGTATTTGTTTAATAAAAAAATAAAAATAAATATGTGTTAGTCTTTACCAAAAAGACAACATTCCATACATTACCAAGACTCGTATCGAGACATTTTATTGTCGTTATATTGTCGTTGATAGTACAACTTTGATTAATATAAATGGTTCTAAAGAGACAATGAAAAAATAATGCCGATAAACTGTTGTCATGATGCAATGTCACTACAACACGTGTTAGAAAGCCTCACTCGAAAGCTCTTCTTTGAATAGTGAGCAAACTAATGAAAAATTATTTACACATATTTGAAAATATTAAGAAAATATACAAAAAAAACCTGAACCAAGCAAACCAGGCCAATTAAATATCCGATATATAATTTATTTGATTACGTAAGTTGACGTACAATCCGTTGTCAAAGCACCAACAACAGGAAAATAAATAGTAATATAAAATTTCATATCTGTGATGGTTACATTTCTGGTGCCAAGCTCAAAAAACACGAAAAGGTCGCATGCGGGCTCAGTAAAGACGAACGCGTGAAGATTTCGTTCAACAAAACTACATCTAGTAAACGTGAACTTGTGCGAGGACGAACGTACAGACATGCGGACACTTACCTGCTGTTCTGCATAACGGGGTCTGAAGTTGTGGAAGTTTGTTGCATTCATCACATACACCGGAAGTCCTGCCGCACGCGTTGTCGTTGCACGTATCCATACACGAGAATTCGCACCTGTCACCATAGCGACCTGTTACACAACCCTTTGCAGAGCACACACCGGTACGACCGCACTGTCGGGCTACACAGGAAGCGCTGCAGCTCTGGCCGCACTCCGTCCCGAAGTATGTGTCCTCGCATCCCACGATACAAGTGCCGTTGCTGAACTGGCATATCCGGTTACCGGTGCTGTCACTTCGACAGGTGGCGCTGCACTGAATTGTGCACGTGGCGTCCCAGTATCCCGGCTTGCATCTCTGCTCATCACAGTGTCCGAGATCTTTACTGCACGAGATCACACCGTTGATGTTAGCAGCGCAGTTCGAGCTACAATTCAGCTCACAGCGGGTTCCGTAGAAACCGGTCTTGCACGTGCTGCATTGGCCGCTGTCTTTGTTGCACGTTTCACAGTTCGCGAACAGACACGGGTTGTTGCATCCGCTGTCGTAGTAACCGTTCTGACAGACGCTGCACGTGCCTGTGTTCTGGTCACACCTCAATGGAGAACATTTTCCGCAGAACCGCGAACACTGTGGTCCGAATAATCCTGAAAATGGATATAAAGCACACAATCAAATGCGTCAATCTATTATCGCATATTGTGATACATACACACTAGTATTTGCATAATCAAATGGTATCTAAAATAATTGGGGTTATCACGTGATAGTCAAGATGGCGACTTCAATGCCGAGACAGGTATTTTTCGCTGTTTTATACCCTTTATTAGTTTTCTTTTTTTTAATGCCACTTTCTAGCCATATCATCAACAAAGTTATTACCATTTATTTCGTATTAATATTCGCTCTATATTTCGACTTTGCTCGCTAAGAAAATTTTAGCGGAATAAAACAATTACATCTCCCGCTATGAAAATTCGTGCAATGAAAACGCGCAAGGATCTAGAACTTTTTGCATGATGACGTAAAATATGACGTACCGTCGTCACATCCATTGCATACAGAAGAGTATCTGTCGCAAGTGCCCGCACATCCGGCAGCGCAGGTCTGGTTACAGAAAAGTCCATGTAAACCAGCTGGACAAGCTGAAAAAACAATCGGTACGATTATATCACAATACACTCGTTCTTGCTTTATTTTTAATTGTTTTGTCGTTGTTAAGAGTATTGTTTTCAAAACGTCTTTAACGGTTTGTAAACGTGTGCCACTATTTCACCCTAGGACGATTATTGTTTATCGTGCACTGAGCGACTGTAGATAGATTGTAGATAGATAGCGGAAATATTAAAATAAGAATGAATATTTGTTGAGACAGAGATACCAAATAACGTTTGCATTTTACATGAGGTAAACTATTATATTGGAACAATTTTATATGATTCTGTTTAGGTTTAGTGCGTTTTTAAAGGGGCCTTTTCACAGATTTTGGCATGTTTTGAAGTTTGTCATTAAATGCTTTATATTGATAAATGTTAACATTGGGTCTAAAAATCTCCAGTAAAAAAACAAGAATACAATTAAAGAATTTAAAAAAGTAACCCTCAACGGAGCTCGAACCACTGACCCCTGGAGCCATGGATCAAAAGTCTACCGCTCTATCCACTAGACTTTCCGCTCTTATACCATTTCTATTGTATTTTTTTACCTGATATATGCAATTCTCGCAGTATCAAAAAACAACGACAACGACAGCAACAAAATTCTCCAAATTATTCAATTGTTTCGCGTTGCAACGCTTTATAATTTTCAGGTTTTTAAATCGTCAAAATGCGCATAGTGGATATTTTAGAGCATGGAAAATGTTAAGTATAACTGTTTCCTCACAAATATCATAACTTAAAGAAAAATTTGCGAATCTGAAACATTTTTTTTTCAATTTTGTCGATTTACCAAAGCGTGAAAAGGCCCCTTTAATGAAGGCAATTGCTTACAATCACAATATTTTCAATTGCACGAAACGCCGAATGTTTTTATATGAAAACCTGTTTATAAAACAAAACGCTTCTACACGTGTTATATACACGCTCTAAACTACATGTGCACTCAACTATGCCAACATCGTGTATCTTGTATGCTACCACTCACACTTTGCAACTAGGCACAACTTTTTTAATGTCTTTTTTCAATATTTGTAAATAACACAGCTGTTAATAGGCCAATTTTACAAATCCAATTGTAGTTATATCATAATCAATATACTAGTATTATGATTCTGGTGTATTATGATTATATATGTTTAAGAAAAAAAATCTGAAATTGCAATCTATTTTGCAGAACTTTATAACACACTCAATCGTGCTTAATATTCCGAACCTTTCACATAGATTCTGCACTATAAGTTTCTTGGGATACATTTATTAGAGCTATTCAGTTTGGATTGTCATTTTATCTTAGTAGAAACAAAAACTTGCCACCAAGATCCATGTAAATTAATTGAGGCTCGCTCTGGGAAAACGGGGCTTAATGCGTGTAAAGTGTAACCCCAGACTAGCCTGCGCAGCCCGCAATCAGGGACGAAACTTACCGTAAAAACTGGATTTTCGCCACGAAAATACTGCATTAAAATTAAAAACAGCGGAGAGTATCGTCCCTGACTGTGCGGATTTCACAGGCTTATCTTGGACGAGACTTCACGCTCATGCATTAATCCCCCCTTTCCCTGAGCGTAGTTCAAATAAACGTAAAGCAAGTACGTAAAGAAAAAGTGCATGTCAATTTAACAGGTTACGTCTTTACCCAAATTTTTAACGTTAGAGCCGTATAATAATCAAACCTTAACCCACGCATGTTACATGTGCAATGACGAGATAATAATGAAAACAACGAGGAGAAAAGTAAGGGAGAACTGCGAAATAATAAATGAGAACGAAATCAGTCAGGGCAGAAATTAGTAGATAGTAAAGAAACAATGCCCATGTATGACCATCATATATTATTTATAATAAATCAAGAATTGTTTTACCTGAAGTACGACAAAACCACGATTGCCTTGGCGTTGACTGCGAGCATTCTAAACAAAAGCCCGTACTTTTATCGCATTTACCGTCAATGCACGTGGTTATACACGGATTCGTGCATTGCGCGCCATAAAAACCGTCCGCGCACGCGCTGTTACAGGCGCCTGTTGCACCGTCACAACCCCCACCCACACAGTTTGACGGACAGGCGGTGAAGCAGCCGACGCCATAATAACCGAACGCGCATCCCTGGCGACAGTCATTGGAGCTCGTTGCGCAGTCTCTGTTTCTACACCTGTCGCTACAATTCTTGTCACAGTACATGTCGTAATATCCGATATCGCAACCGTTCGTGCAAATCCCCGTGTTCCGGTTGCATTCGTTCACACCGGAACTGGAATCCTTGCAGGTAAAGCCGCACGTGTTCTGACACCTGTTCCCATGAAAACCCGGTACGCAGGTGTCCGTGCTGCAGATCCCGGTGTTGATGTCACATCGGACGATACCGTTACTTTCCGGCGTGCAGCGTCCACAGTCCACTGAGCAGCTTAGCCCCCATTTTCCCGCAGTACATTCGGTACACTGCCCGGTAGACTGACTGCATACCTGCAAACGACATATACACATATACGTCTCGCTCCGGGAAAAAGGAAATTAAGCACATGCTTAAAGTCTCGCTCAAAAGTAGCTTGTACAGTTCCACAGGCTAATCAGGGACGACACTTTCCGCCTGAAATGGATTTTTGCTAAGAAGAGACTTCCTTTAAACAAAAAACAACAAAATGCGGACAATGTTGTCCCTAATAAGCCTGTGTGGACCGCCCATCTGTGACTACAGTTTACGCACATTCATTTATACCGGTTTAACAAAGCGAAGCTCATATCAACATATGAAATGTCATAGATTTATAATGAGTCAACCTGCTATATTTTTTAAAATATTCTTCATCAGTAAAAGTCTTGGTGTAAATGTTCGCATGCTTACTAGTAATGACCCCAAGTAGACAGTGGAACTGGTTTATGATCATTAAAGCCTCTATAACGCTCAAAATCTACAAAAATTTCGTAAAGTATTTCGTAAAATAAAGTTTACAGCTAAACAATCAGTGTTTCTTATAGCAATAGCCACAATTTCAACGCTAGATGTGGTATGATTACATAGATTTGTGTAGATACAAAATGCTCGTTTGTATTAATTTGTGACACAATTAATTCCATTTTATTTTCCCGCGAATATATGTATTCACACGACACACGAACACTAAAATGGTACAATGTTAGTTTTCATGTGTCGTATGAATAGATATCGTTGCGGGAATTTAAAATTGAATTAAATATGCAAAACAATTATAAAAACGAGCATTTTGTATCATCTACAAACATCTATTTTACCAGACCATATCTGGCGTTGAAATTTCGGCAATTGCCATAAGGAACACTGATTTTTAATTGTGTAACTTTATTTTACGAAATATTGTACGAAACTTTCGTTGATTTTGAGTGGTTATGGGGCTTTAATGTTAGTGGACATTGATTTGTGATATGGAGCGTTATTGGACGCTGACGTTGGCATTGCAATTATAAAGTTTCGGGGACGATTAGTGGACGGAATATATATATATATATATATATATATATATATATATATATATATATATATATATATATATATATATATATATATATGTGTGTGTGTGTGTGTGTGTGTGATTATGTACTTTCGGGGTTGATGTCATTAATAAGTTATTATCAAGGTTAGTACAATATGACGTTGATTTGTGATAATTAAGATTAGGAGACGGTGACATTGATTCATGACTGTGAAGGTTATTGGCTCATGTCATTAAGTCAAGACAGGTTTACCTTGCAGCTCGTGGCGTTACAGCTCTTGTCGCACGTGTCTCCCCACAGTCCCTCCCTGCAGTTGGCACACTTGGCGGTGTACCGGTCACATGTAGCGTACACAGCCCGGGGAGCAGGGGGTCTGACAGCTCTGGCCGTAGAAGCCTTCGGTACACACTGGACATTGGAAATAATTATAAGTCGTGTATTAAGTGCCGTCTCAGATTAGCATGTGTGCAGTACGCACACGGCACGACACGTTGCGCCTTAACTGAATTTTCGCTTAGAAGAGACTCTCTTCAAACGAAAAATACCGTAACAGCGAAAAGTGTCGTCCCTGATTAGCCTGTGTGGATTGCAGAGGCTAATCTGAATGATACTTTAAGCACATGCATTTAGCCCCGTTTTCCCAAAGTGGCTAAATACAATTTATAACGGAGGAACAGTTACATTAACCCCCCCCCCCCCCAAGCTATTTCAGCATTTCATGGTGCAGCGTTTTAGCAAAATGTGACCTAAAACCTGTTAAGAAATCACAACAAACAATGAAAGTACCATATATATAGTGATGCCATTAGTGTAATTATGTTAGTATGCACTGTGCAATGGCAACTTCATTAAATTAGATAGGGACAAAAACCGGTCTGGATATGATGCACATACGTTATGTTGCATGCTCACGCATACACTGCATCCGTGACAACAATATGAGACACGATGATGTTACTTACAAGCACCGTGAATGACATATAAAAATATTTCAATGATTCTATAATTGCAACATTCCTTCATTCAAGTGAGTTGTTTTGTTTGTTCAGATTCGGTGGTTTACTGAGGGTTTTTTATACCGATAATGCTGCTTTTGTTGTACGCAAGTGTTACTGTAATATGAAATAAATGCTGAGGAAACTTGATTACCGAAACAAAAAATAACATTTTACCAAGCTAACATTCAAAGTAAATTAAGTGTTTGTGCGCAAGTACGCTCGCGCGCGTATATTTAAAAATACTTTTTAAGGATGCCTATTGCCTAATTCCTGATGTCCTAAAACCGTATGTAATACTCACGTCCAGATGGACAGTTGAAGTCAGGGTTTGGCTTCAGACATTCCACACAGACGCCCTGGTTTCGGTCACACCTGCCGTCATAGCAAAGAGACTCGCACTTGCGGTCACAGTGGGCGCCGTACCATCCGGCCAAGCAATCCGAGCTACACCGACCAGTTAGGAAGTCGCATGAAATCAGACCCGTCGTGTTACTTCTGCCGCAATTGGGATTACAAAACCTAAAACAGTCCGTGTACCAGTAACCGGCGGTGCACTGTCCGGAAGTGCAGTTGGCCGTTACGATGTCGCAGGAAATGATTCCCCCTACAGGCACACATGCACGACTGCAGTTGTACTGGCACAACTCTCCGTATTGCCCGCGGGCGCATGTGGTGCATAGGCCGGTCGACTTAGTGCACGTGATACACGTAGTACAGCTCTGTCGGCAAAAGGAGCCGTAATATCCCGGCATGCATTCACCATCACATCGTCCGTCAACCTGTTGACACGTGGTCCCCGCAAGACAGGTGTCACACTGCCTTTCACACTGGTCTCCATAGCGACCCACGACGCAACCGATGCAGGTTCCGTTATAGCGGCCACATATATTTCCGGCACAGAAACTGCTACTGCATGAACTGTTGCAGAACGTTCCGGTAAGTCCGGCGGGACAAGCTGTAAAAAACACAGGAAAGAGACGGATTAGACAACACCCCGACATGTGTCATTTATACGACTGTTCCTACAGTCAAGTTTGTAATTATAAGTACGTGCTTGTTACCGAACAAATTTTATCAGTAGTAGTACACTTTTTCAGGAGCTTATTGAGTGCTTTTCAAAATACATAAACATGTAAATTAACGTCAAAGAAAAAAGCAAATAGTGTTAGGATTATAAAAAAAACACTCTTTAATTACAGATTTCAAACATCCCAAAATAATCACAACAACAAACTCACTAAAAGACTAGTTTCTACAATAGTGAGAAGGAATACGAAGGGAAAAATGAAATGTTATTAAAAAAACTCAAGTAGCAGTATGTGTTAGAAAACTTGCTGACTCCCTGTCAATTTAGACTACATTGTGATAACGCACAAAGATTAGTCATAACCTTATGACATAAGATATGGGAGTATTATTTGAAGACGTGCCACATTTCAAAATATAAGAATTTGATATTCAAAGTTATATGCAGAGTGACTGGAAGAAGGAATACTGTGTGGTGTTATCATTCTTCGTCAAATAAATACAAAGGCTGTTGTTCTGTAAATCTACAAAACAGACACACACATACACACACGCACACAATTGGTTTTAATACAATGTTGCTTTGGTGCTGTTCAATGTTTCGTTATCGTTGTAATGTTCAAGGTAACGTTTTTAGATGATGCAAGTCAATCGTATGCGGAGAAGGTTAAGCTAGACGGTTGATCTTCATAACAAATATCTAGACCACGTGTGACCTGTTTTTCGTTTATTAAATAAACACACAATCCTTGTATTTAGACGTTTGTGTATTATGGGAACACATGTTTCGTTTGAACGGACAATTAAACAATGACCTCGACGTCACAAATCACATCTCATAATACTAACCGGATGTTCTACATAGCGGTGACGGATTGGTCTTGCTGCACTCTTCACAAACACCCAGCGTCCTGCCACACCGTCCATCCGTGCACGTGGAATTGCACATCCGGTCGCACATGTCGCCGTACCACCCTGGCAGGCATCCGCGGGTGCAGTATCCGGTGACATTACAGACACTTGTCAAACAGTTAGAGTTGCATGAAATGTCGCACTGTGGACCGTACTTTTCGGGCACGCATCCCTCCAGGCATCTATCCGCCGCACCCAGGCAGTTCCGGTTCACGCAGTTTGCGCTACAGTTGCCGTCACACAGCCTTCCAAACCATCCGACGTTGCAACCGTTTGTGCAGTTTCCGCTCTGAAGTTCGCAGACGACATCCTTACAATTCAAACTGCATGACGAGGTACACGTGGGTCGATAGAATCCTGGCACGCATGCGCTGCTGTCACAGTTTCCGCTCACCTTGTTGCAGGAAATGATACCAGAAGACAACGGGAGGCACTGGGTACTGCAGTTGAATTCACACGAAATTCCGTGAGCTCCGACATTGCAAACCAGACACGCTCCAGTGAACTGCGCACAGCGCGTGCACCGATTTCCACACCGGGTGTCGCATTTGTCCCCGAAATAGCCGTCCACGCACGCGCCTTGGCACAAACCGGAAGTCTGATCACAGACGCCACTAGCACAGTTGGGGCATGTTCTCTCACAGTGGTCGCCATAACGGCCGCTGATACACCCTTTGCACCTCGCCGTGTATCGCTCACATGTGCTCCCTGAGCAGTTGCTACCCCCTGGACAGGGCGTGGTACAGAAGTTACCATAGAAACCGACATCACATGCTGAAACCAAGAAATACCTAGTATTTAACATTATCCTCTTCTCCGAAAATAAGGCATATATGGTTAGAAATTAAAATAATTTTATTACCTGAGGTAAAGCTACTCATCTTATTTGATCGTGTATTATAAAGTTAAATTTTTTTCATTGCAGCAGAAGTAATTATTGCGAGCTGTTAACCAATTTATTATGTCCGCTTTGTTAGATTATATAGTTAGCCTGGAAACTCCACATGACGTTAGCGTTTTTAGTAAAACAAAATGTCATTCAAATATGTTTTGGATTAAAAAATATAGCAAAATATCAATTTGAAATATTTATAAAAATTTACTCAAAGTAAAACTGAGAGAAGAAGCTGACTTATTAATATGTATTATAGTGTATTATATCAGAGACACATAAAAAGACGACACGGCGCAGATGTACGAACGCACAGTTATTAACATAGTTTCCAGGCACATACATCAATTGAAAGGAAATCAATTAAACTATGGTTCTCATGTTATATACTGCCAGCGTAGGTTCAAAACAGCCTGCGCAGTCCTGCCATGGGCTCCCATGTCCGCTATTGGACCGCGGGCCGTGTAAGAAGCGGAAAGGATACTTCCAGTCCGGGGCCGTACTCACCAACCGATTCATAGTCTTGAGAAAATAAAGTATATAAATTGTAATGTTCTGAAACTTAGTTACCGTCTAGATTGACAGAATAATAACATATTGTTTGCTAAGAACAATACGTAATGACAAAATCACTATTTTAAGGGTTTTTTATTGAGTCGAAAAGTATTCTTTATCCTAAGTCTAAGAATGGGTTGGTGAATATGGACCCTGATTTCATGCATGCGCAGGCTGGTCTGTAGCTTCGCTGTACGCATATGCCATAAGATCGTTTTTTTGCACGACGCGTGCCATAATCATATTGCGCACTTACGCTGCGGATTACCGTGGTTAGTTATACTCGACACTCATACACAGTGTAGAAACTTGAATTTTTATGTAGCGCTTGTTGATACATTCCCCTGAGTTGTTATTTTCTGTCCCCTTTAATTATATTCTGGTTTTCAGGAAAATAATGGATTATTAAATATGATGAAAAATCGTATGGACACACTCAACTCATTGCAGTGCCGGATACAGCAATATAGATCAATATCAGAATGTACGATATTTTCCTTCCTATAACTCTGATGTTATGAAATTTACACAAAACCCTTACACCTATTTGTTATTGTCTCATATGCGGCACTTCAATGGCGGGTAATTAATGTTAAATGTGTGTAGATTACCTCGCATTGCATTGCGGATGTTGTGCTGTTAAACTTCCAGTTACGATGACAACATATTGATGACGTCACATTGGTGAAGACATTTTGTGTAGACGTACATCCGACGGACAGACACATTTCACAACTTCACGACAAAAAAACACGCGGGAATTTACCCATTCACTGTTGTTAACAATTCCAAAACAAGTCCAGACCCGGGATTGATAAGTCTTCATTTTCTTGGAGGTTTTTAATGAGGTATTTTATATGTTTTGGCTGCGAAAGTGATAACCTCAATCTAGTTTTAATAGTAATAATAATTCAATTATAGCTTTGATTCAAACTGAATGTATTTTTGTGGTATTTTGAACTCCCATAAAAAATAGCAACCCTAGTTTTGTCGTAGAAATTAATAATGGTTGTGCAAAATGGATTTAATTATTGAACAATTTTAAAAAGTGGTGGTTATGAAATTTATGAATTTGTTTTAAACTATATTCTGAACAGTTGAGAAACAGAAACACCTGCCTAAAGCGGTTATCTGTAATTTAGATTGGTCCTAGAACGACCGAGAGACTGAATGGAGTTTGGTAAAATGTTTTATTATAACTACACAGGCTAACCTGGGACGACACGTTCAGTACATGCATGAAACCCCGTGTTTCACTGCGAAGCTCATATACTTAATGGAATAAAATGAGATGGAGGTTAGATTAGTGCAATTGTAGTAAGTTAATTCCCCTTACATTGGAAGTAGAGCGTATCGAGTAAATAAACAAAACGGGCATTGAGAAAGCAAAATCAGATAAACAATAAAAAAAGGTTAGTCTAAGCTATTAAATAGGTTATTGGTAAAAGAAAGAGCTAAAATAAAACACATGTCAAACTGAACTGTCTATAGAGTTAAACAAAGCATGGTTGACGAAAAGCAGATTAGCGCCATGCAAGCACTAATGAAAGCGCGGTTGTTTTCTCTGATTCCCGTGCCAACACCTACCAGCCTCTCTGCACTGGAATCCGGGTTTAGGCAGGTCACATTCTCTGCAATACCCGAGCATTCTGTCGCACGTATAGTTAACACAAGTGTTGTTCGAGGGACACGTCAACTGGCATTGGTTTCCATAGTAACCGACGCGACATCCGTAGCTACAGGCGCCACCGACGTCATCGCACGTGGAGTTGACACATTTTGAGTTGCAGCGCGTGTCACAGGTCGGGAAGTTGTAGTATTCATCGACACACCCGTCCACGCAGTTGTTTCCGGCATTCACGCATCGTTTATTCCTGCACGTGGTACTACATGGATGGGCGCACGTGGGGTTATAAAACCCATCGTCACATCCGTACAGACAGTCCCCGGTATTTATTTCACACACTTGCACATCGAGGCTTCTCTCCGCGCAGGTTTGACTGCATGTCAGGCCACAGTGTGGGGCAAAGAACCCGGGCTTGCATGCGCCGCTAGTGCAGTCCACCGTTCTCTTTCGCGCACGTGCTGAAATTCTGCCCAGGGTCAGAAACACAGTTGGCGCTGCAGTTACGCTGACACGTGTCACCGAATGTACCAACGTTGCACACCTCGCAGGTTCCATTCACTCGGTTACACACCGTGCATCGGTCGTCGCATCTGTAGTTACAATTGTCGCCATAGTAACCATTGACACATCCTAGCTGGCAGAAGCCGGTGCTCTGCTCACACAGTCCGTTCACGCAGTTTGGGCACGTGCGGTTACAAATGTCGCCCCATCTGCCCACCACGCACCCAATGCAAGTGCTGGTGTAGCGGTTGCAGGTTCGATTCCAACACTGAGCGCCGCCGGGACAATCTTCATTACAGAATGTCCCAAATTTACCCACACTGCACGCTGAAAAGCAAACACGCACAGCGTCATGATGGCAACCCGCGTTAAATGTGTTGAAATCTGAGCATTTTTGTTAATTTATCATTGATGCACCTTAGGTTATTAATTACCGCGTTATCCAGATGTGTTAATTACGTCAATGCTATTATATTAGGACTGTTGCCGTGTTCGATGTTAATATAGAAAATTACGCTGACATCGCTTTCTTTGTTATTTTGCTGCACAAGTCAGTTAATTTGTTAAATATGACATATGAATGTTATATAAATATATTATTGCAAGATATTTTTGCATGCTTATGTGTAGTTTCATATGTTCATATATGAAAGGGGAAGAAATCTAGCTGAATATACTTTACTTATGAGTAAGAGTTATCTTTTGTTGACAAATCATCAATCCGTATTGTCGCCATGTATGTTTCAAATTTTAATTTGTGATAGATGGCTAGTGTTTCAGCGAACGTTAGTTAATAAATGTGTTATTGAAAAGAAAAAATCGATTTCAAACTGAAATTACGTAATGCATCTTCACATGACTTCATGCAATGTGAATATTGCGATCGATTGAATAATTTAAAGCTTTAAACTGTTGTTTGTCATACTTCTGCGCGAAGAACCAAAAATACATGCGTTATAGATGTTGTTTTATTCAACAAGGGGTCCTTGCGGATTATTTAATTATACATAAAGGTATTAGTACAAGACTGTACGACTATTAAGAATGCAATGGGAATTCGGACGATTTGAATATTGTTTTTACAATGTTGTGCTCATAAACCCTCCTTAATGACTTGTGTATTGTTTTTATTGCTGTTATTTTTTTACAGATGAACTTAATTTACGTCAAATTAGTACACGTTTTTCAGGAGTCAAGTGGAAGATATATTGGGTATGAAAGGCACATGTTCAGATGAAAAAAAAACAAACATGACAATAAGGCAGTTGCTTACATTTTACTTGATTATCTAGGTAAGTTAATATCTCAATATTATAAAAATAAGTTAATGTTGTTAATAGCGCTGAATTGTTTTAGAAATAAATATATTAGTACAGGATATTTAATGTTTTCTAGCGGTTACACATGGTATAAAACTAGATATGTACCAGTTCACCCCATCCTCATGCAATCAGTATATGTGATGATATTAGTACTTATTTATTGCAATTATATATACAAGCCAGCATATTAACAAATGAGTTATCATGTTACCGTCGAAAAGCCTATTCAGGGAACGGACTTCGTTGTCAAGTGATAGCATTACAGGAAAATGGGTTACTGCTTCTAACTAGTTATAGCCTCCGATGAAGAAAATACTGAGATATTCTTAAGACATTTTGATCATAGTATACGAATGATATGTTGTGTACATACAGACATAAAGACACTTACTGTTCAAGTATTTTGAAACAGCAATAAAATACAAAATAATATCAACAAAATCAATGACAGGAATGCAAAACGCATGCAGCATGTCTTTTAATATTCATTCATATAATTCTATACACATATATAATGTGTCCAATATTCAAAATAAAATACGATTCTACTAGAGAACAATTCTAAACATGATATGATTTCAATGTATTACATATTCAATCAATTAATGAGCAATGATCAATGTGTTTAAAGGACATTACACAAACGACGAGGAAACACAAAATAAATATAAATATAAAACCGATTGAATTGCAGCATATCAAACAATCTAACCTATGGTCTATGAAGTCTAAATACTTACGCTTGCTAATTTATGGGTGAAAATCGACGAACACAAATTCGACTTAGTTTAAGTCTCTTTCAACAACATAGTAGCGATGACCTTTAGGGCGATTGAACATATTGATTTTTTGAAAAGGCAGGTTATCATGATAACAGAAGAAGACACGCCCCCGTTAAAACAGCAGATATGAAGGCGTTGCGTAACAACATGACCATGTCTATTTAAATTAAGAATCAAACATAACAACACATCAAAGTAAAACATAATTTCCATTTGTTATATAGTTAAAATATCGCAAAATATCGCAAAATAGCAGTATGCTCTTACCTCGTTTACATCACTTAACCGGAAGTCACAGTCTATGCGAATGTACTGGAACCGCGCATGCGTGCCACTTCCGCATGGCGCTCGATCGATGACAAAGTCATACTTTCAATTCATATCGCATTTACAGGACAAATGTTATCTGACAATTATAACAAATATTTAGACATTGGAATGCGGATACAATATTACTGAAACATACACGTATTTTGGTGTTGAATATTAATGGCAACACTATTATTATTTTTTTAACATAATTGAAGTGTGTATGTGTAGTTTGCAATTATAACGTGGTAAAGTTATTGTATCACGTGAAAAAAGGTGTGCATTACGTCATTGAAACTGCGTATCATGTGCCGATGTCATGAATGGCTGGTGTTTTGAACAGCATTATGATGTTTTGTTCGTGTGGCATATGATGATATTTCAAAAGCAACTATGGATGAAAATGATGGATGAAAATGTTGGACGAAAAGACAGAACAGAACAGAACAAGAGAGATTTTTATTGAGGCAAGACCCGAACAGCTATATTTCATATTAATAAGACCAACAGATTAATACAAATTTAAGCTAAGACCCGTAACTACATCTTACATCCACACTTTTGAACTATTGCATACAAAACGCGTATTTGAATAAATACGAAGTAAGACGCGCATTTTAAGCTTCAGTATTTGTCAAACAATTTAATATTTTACGTAAGGAAATATAGCATTTTTTTACCAACGTATGTAAAGTTTAGTTCGTATTGTGATTGTATGCTTATGAAATTAAAGATGTTAATTGATACGGAGTTTGTGAAAGGTAGACAGACCACAAAGGAAATGTGTTATGATTATATATCGTTAATAAGCGGTGATCTATAGGAAGCAAAACACGTGCATGGTTAGGAAGCACTCTGGGTTACACACCATTAATAAGTACTAAAGCTACGACGAAGTCATTGTGAAATCACGTGCAAAACTCTCCTATCAAGCAACTTTATCTTACTAAAAAAAGTTAGTTAATCTTAACGTTTACGTATGTATGAGTGTCGATCAAAACAACAACAAAACATTTTACTATCAAGCCGTTAATTATGATCGGTGTAAGTACTGCTTAGTAGAATGTATGTAATTTAGGTTAATCAAATATGTAACATGAATAATTTAACTTTCATATGCTTAACTAGCGTAGTTATACCTAAAGTCTATTATAATTAAGAGTTATAATTTCTATATTTTATATCACATTTTATTGGAAGCTCTATATCAGCAAATTGTAACAACATAAACAAACACGTCTAAACTAGCTCACACAACAAAGCCACGTGTTAAAAGCCATTAAAATTGAGAACTAGATCAAAATATTATTTCGCAATTTCATAAAATACCATCATTCTTTTGTAGCATAAAACGAGAATTAAATCTAAAAACAAATATTTTTTGATGACAGCATAATTGGCCACTTACTTCCGGTTGGACACAGGACACCTGCGTTTGCGCCTTTATCACACTCTGCACACGTTCCAGAGTTGATGTCGCATGTATTGTCAACACATTTTGACCGACAAACTTCGCGGCATGTCGGCGTGTAGGAGCCAGGCTCACACGCGTACACGCAATTTCCAGTGGCTTGATTGCAGAGGGGACCTTTCGTATGCAAAGAAAGATTTATGTCACCATAAGGTATATGGACTAGTCAATGATAACAAAATATTTTATCAGTCTAGGGGATGGTATATGACGTATTATCTGAAATAGCGCGAGTAAGAACACTGATATATATACTATTTTTAACAATCGACTGGATTAATATTTATTTTACTATATACAATAACAAACCTTTTTTTCAGATGAAATCGAACTGTTTTTTTTTCTAATAATAGAACAAGAGGTTTACTTGTTTCTATGATGTTTAATGAAGACATTATATACCAAAAGCTGTTCCGCTAGAATGTCAATAGGACATTGGACAAACAGCGAGACGCATAAATCTAATATAACCTAGGAAAAATGGAGACAATAACCTTAAAATAGGTAAACATCCGTTGGTAAATCGAAAGCTATGTACGATCATGAAAGAAAAGACGATTGTTAAGAAAATGAAGAACATTTCTGGCGATTATTAATAAAAAAAATGAATCGCGCACATTGAAATGCCATACACTGCAGATTAGTGACATAATGAACACTTTCTATTAAAAAACGTACCCTTCTCTGTATTTGCGGGGCTTCTTTTACAGAATTGGGAACATCCGAGCGTGCACTTCGCTCCATAGTAGCCGTCCCGGCAGCCATACGTGCAGTCACCGGAAGTGAAGTTACAATACGCGTTGCCATTCGGATCCGAACCGCAGTTAACAGGGCAGGACTGGTTACATGTCTCTCCGTAGAAGCCGCTGTCACAGATGGCGTTCAAACAGGTACCTTTAGTGGAAATACATAAGGGACACACATGAGTTTTTTCTAACGGTTTATTCGACATGTCGCAATCCCGTGATCAGGGTAATTGTAATTGTTGATATTCGACAGCTTATTTGTATTGGTAGTTTGGAATAATCCCATGCATGTAGGTTGTGTTAATGGCATGGTGTGTTCAATTTTACACAGTTTTTGTCATTTTATCTCTCGCTAGTGTTGTATTCAAATGCATCCATCATTTGTATTTGATTCAAATACTATTGCAAAGTAATGTACATAATCATATCGAAAACATATACGACCTACATTGATTCTTCACGTATAAAAGCGATTTTTTAACGAAGTGTACTATCCAACATTACAGGAATGAACATCATGCGCGTAGTACGTAATCGTATTAGACAGTATAAGTGATACTTCTTGTTCAGCGTTGTTCGCACATCAAATTCTGTGTTGTTAAGATCTAGATAAGCTTTAATATATTTGTTGATTGCCGTTATGTTATTTTTGAGAAGTTATAAACTTGATATGTTTTTATAACATTACGGTTTTTCTGATACTTAATTTAAGTTGTTATTGTCATTTTAAGTCTTCATGATATTAGATTGAGTAATATTTGAATGAACCTCCTCAATATTAGCAATATAATGGACATCATTAATAACAATACATGTAAATCTTTCGATATTTCAAGCCAAGACACATAAAACCATCAATAAGAGACTCTACAAAGAAACATTATTAGAATCGAAATAGTAAACCTAACCAAATCTATAATTTGTATATCGAATAGTAACATTGATAATATTCAGGTTCTATGGGGTAACTGTTAGGGCCACTCTTCGTCTCGCACTGTCGCCCTCAGGATTACAAAGGCGAGAACCCCATATAATGAAGGTTATAGCGCGATGTCGCGTCCTAATATCTGCTGTCCTGTTCTCGTTTCGTGATTTTGCTCCTTCATATCGTGTTCTCGGGTACTCGCCCTTTTCAACAAGAGGTCAACAATTCAATACACAGAGTACACCGTATGAAACTGCACACCTACCGGTGGTTCTATGGCAAACGTCGTATCCACAGTTCGGACAAGATCCACTGCAGTCGTGTCTGTAGTAGGTAGGCATACAACCGTCTCTGCATGTGCCGTCCTTAAATGTACGATACAACTTTTAAAATTGTGTTATTTTAGTTATAACTGCACTTCTCCTTTGCTTATTGTTTTTTTGTTACCAGTGGATGCACCTATATTTGTATATAACTTTTTGTGTGTACTTATTTTAAAAATGTGCTATTCATGTCGTATCAAATAGACATAGAAAGATGCATGTCTATTCAAGTTTCAAGAGAAAGAAATTACATGCCGTGATTAACATATTCCCTGTCTCTTTCGTGTTATTGGCATTACCAAAGGATCGTTCACTGACTATTCAGCATTACTAAATCATGATTAGGAACTGCTTTCAATTTTCTTATAATATCTATAATAATTTGGTATGAATTATGCGTACAATATTAAGGAAACTATACCGATATATTGCAGTATCTTGCGCCACCGACCGCCACACAGTTGACTCCGCATGGTAATTGACATTGAGAGCCATGAAACCCAGGCTTGCAAACAGTGCATCTGTAAGACGAATAAGTAAGCATTGCATGGTTTGTTGCTACCGGCCTTATACATTTGTGCTTTGAAAAATATTTGTCACAGCAGCGTTTGTTATAAACTAAATTGGTTGGAACAAGCACACATGTTTGTCTGTCTTTCGTGTTGTCTATCTGTTAACGTTCGCATTTGAAATTTGAAAACAAATTCTTTTGTAATGTATTCACGTTTTTCAAGCGTGTAACCGTCTCGTAATTTATTGGGTAGTGAACGTTTTAAGTTTATACAACATAGCATGTAGTATTTTCTTTGTCATTTTTGTTACGTCTATTGTTTAAATCCATATACAACTTTTTAATAATATACTTTTAATACAAAAAACAGCAACATCTGGAAATTATGTTCTTAATGTAATAAAACTGAGTAAACCATAAACCTACCGTCGAAAAGATCGCTAAGTATGTTAGCTGAAATAAACCAGTACATAAACGTTCGCAACACAACCACTTACGCAAATTGGTATCTGTCACACACGACACAGTTTGAAAGACCGAGTGTAGCCTCACATGACACATCACATTTATCACCCCTGTAACCCGGTCTGCATCCGTCTAAGCATGTACCTAGATATTAAAAAACTTCATATATATAACACGTGTCTATTATAGTAAGGTCTGTTTCAATACTTGCTTCGACATGTTAGTTTTTTTTCTGTCCATTATTTTAACACTTACAAAAACTAGGTTTTAAAAATACAATCTACGTTCATTAAAGATAATTTTATGTTTATTATAGTGGCGCCATTCGCGACTTAGGGCTAGCATGTTTTGACTGTTGTATTTACTTACCGTTGTGAATGCATATGTCTCCGGTGTCTCTCAGACAGTTACTGTTGCATGATATACAGTAGGGGCCGTATCTTCCAGCAACACAGACAGCGCAGGTCAAGTTGTCTGAGGGCTCGTTGTAGGTACAGGTGATGCAGCTGTAAGGTATACAAGGTGCGTATGTGCCGCGTTCTGTGAAAACTGGGCATACTGCATGTTCCTAAATTGTTGTTCCCAGATTAGCCTGTGTAGTCCAACAAGTTATCAAGGAAGACAGTTTCCTCTCTTATGAAAGTTTTAGTTTGAAGAAAGTCTATTCTAAACTAAAATTCAGTGTGGGCGGAAAGTGTAGTCCCTGCTTAGACTTTGCGGACTGCACAGGCTAATATGGGACGACACTTTACGCACATGCATGAAGCCCAGTTGTTCCAGAACGAGGCTTGTATGGTCACCGTATCATGACTGCACAAAATTGACGTTACTTCCTTACTGAGTGGACAGACGCCGTTTAGTTGATGAAAAGCACTGTATACTTACAGGCTAACTTCCTAAAGTGTTCGATGAAGGATTATTTTACTATCGGTATGAAGTCACAAAATAATGTCAATTTTAACCAACATTATGTAAATTTAACCCAACATAATCTTAACTTAACCTACCGTAATGTCAACTTAACCCAACAAATGTCAACTTAACCAAACATAATGTTAAATCAACCCATTTATACTGTCAACTTAACCAAATATAATCTTTAATTAACCCAACAAAATGTTAACTTGATCCATCATAATGTCATCATGACTCAAAAAAATGCCGTCTTGACTCAACTTACTGCCAACTACCAGTTTCTTTCAATATATAACACATTTTTTAGAAATACCTGTCTTCTTATTGACATGCATGCAGTTAAAGCCATTGTAAGCCATACAAAGCCTCTGTAAACACTTTTACTTATTTCACTTGTTTTACTATAAATCCGCATTTAAATTGATACTAAAGCATTACTGACGATAGCTATATGGTTTATAAAACCATCATTTGAGTATTAATTTACTTTTAAACGCTGCGGATCGCTTCCGTTATGTGGAATATTTAAAATATCGCGCTTTCCTTTTCTAGAACTTTTTACGGTTACGTGATAGCTTGGTGCGAAATTTAAACGAAGAAATTGAACAAAATGTAGAATATTTTCTTATAAAATTGATGAAATTTGAGCAAGTGTGCTTTATTGAAAACGCGTTTCAAGCATGGGCAAGTCACGTGACGATGATGATGATGATGATGATGATGATGATGATGATGATGATGATGATGATGATGATGATGATGATGATGATAATGATAATTGGATACATGCTATTTAAAAGAGAGACATCTGGTGTACGACGTCTTTAAAATTTGAAGCTTGCGCAAAATGTGAAAAAAAAGATTTTACCAAATTGCTGAAATAAGCCCTAAGCATCAATCATGTTTTTTCACGTCTCTGTGACTGTGTTTCTAAAACATACTTGGCTAGATTGCAGAGTCGTTGACACTTGCTACCGTGGTAGTTTGGTTGACATCCATAGTAGCAACTACCGGTTACCGGGTCACACCTGTAAATATACAAAAATAAAATAGAACCGTAGCCGATTGATACGCTGGAAATATTGTTTAAGTTTAAAGATGACAAAAGTTTGTTAAAAACAACAACAACAGAACTACAATGTGTACCATGTTTATTTACAAATAAAAACTATTTCAACATTTCATGTGTAACGTACCTCGCCGTTCCATTTGATGGTGATACGCAAGTGGTACCACACTGGTCACATGAGGTTTGGTAGAGAAACCATCCTGGCTTACAGACAGAGCAAACGGCATCTGAAATATAAAATATTATACAAACAGCAGTATGTTAGTGGCGTTTTATGATTATTCAATGATATTTTTTTCGCTTCATAAACCTCAATATCAGCTATGCGGAGTCTTAAGACATTTTGCACTAGTTTTCAGTTAATGACATACAGAACTAGTATAACATGCGCCCGAACAATAAAACATAGCAAACAATCCGAGCTTATAATTAATGTAGGGATCATTTGAACCATTAATAGCCAATATCTATTTTGCTTGGCTTGAATAAATTAAAAGCCAAAACTTAAATAACTGATGCATATCTCCATATATATTTTAAATATAGGCTATACTTCAATGACCTCAAGTACATATAGTGTACAAGCACTTTGATATAAAATGATAAGTGTACCAAAATTCGATTGGTTTATATGTATACATTTTTACCACTACACGGGTAAGAAATCCCTTGCTTGTTTTAATTGTTCTATAGCAGGGATAGTTTCAAACAGTGCCTGCAAAAATATAAACCATTGTATGCAACCAAACCAAAAGTTCTATACGTTTGTCGCTGCTCTTTTATGCCTTTAGGAATTCAAAAATAACACAAATATTTCACTTAAGAACATTACATATTACATAATTAACCATTATCAATACATATTATGCAATTTCTAATTTACCTCAATATAATGTATACATCTTCTATACTGCACATAAACTTAATACAATTACCAATTTCATGCTGTTAACATGTTATTTACCATTTCATTTACAAGCGCATGCCTGTATGTGCCCCTTTAGTTTCAAATAAGTTCCGCTATCTTTCAAGATTATGCCCGACATCGAAAATATCTTTGATTGCGTATTCACCACGTGAATATTGTTTCGTGAAGGTTCGGATCATGTTGATGTTTCCACACAATACTTACTATTTGTTCCAGTGCACGAATCGCATCCTGAGTTGCTACAGCACTGTGTCCCGTCTAAGTTGCGATAATATCCCCTGGCACAAGTTACACAATCTACCTTGGACGATCCTGCCATTGCCAAACAGCTGTCGCAATTCTGAATTGAAATGGTAACACTATATTATATGTTACGAACAACGTAATGTTACCTTATCATATGCAGTACCTTGAAAAATAACAAAACATATTTAGCCTGAATACCATGATTTTAAATATATAAACACATGGTTTAAAATTTCATGAGGAATATTTTGTTGCAAAATACTTTTGTATAAAGATTGCCTTACAACTTATTAAAATAAATACGTACCGGTACGAATGATTGACATGGTGTGCATTTAGGACCAAGGAAACCGGGTAAACATCCGTCATATACACAGGTTTGGTTAACGTGACAAGCGTGAAATCCGAAAGAGTCCTGATAACAACCTGAAAATGGTCATAGAGCGTAAGTTCAATGTTCCTGTTGTCAATAAACACCTAATACACTTAAAATGTAAATTCGTGTGATTGAATTTTCTGTTATGTTACTTCTTTGTTTTCTGTTATATTACCTGTAAA